>NC_133620.1:116204410-116206910 GCF_048593235.1 Sminthopsis crassicaudata | reverse complement strand
TAGTAAAGAAACTTTGAAAAGCTGCAACAAAAGATCAAGGAGAACTTTTTCTAAGAAATCTATCAAGATTTTTCTTTCAGAAGGTGGAACTTAACAGTCCTAGAGCAGAAACAAACAAAAAAATGAAATGTGGTGCTTGAACTGAGCTTTGAAGGAAACTACATAGGCATATAATATCACTGAAAGAGTACTAGTATCAAAAGGAAGATTCTTTATTAATGAAGTTTGTATTATCAAAAATATAATACAACTTTCCAAAAACAATGTAGTTAACTGTCCTCTTATTAAATTGTGGTTCTTCATTATTCAGACAACTGGAATAATTTGGACACATGCAAAGGAAGCATCTTATTGAGAGAGGCTCTTCAGGGCAGCCTTTTGCTATATTAAATGAAAAACTTTTAGTTGGCAAAAAAGCATAGAACTTAGGGACAGTTGATGGTTAGAGTGCTGGAGTAAGGAAGTAAGAAAAACCTGAGTTCATATTCATCCTCAAACATTTACTAGCTGTGTGACACTTAACCTGTGTTTACTTTAGTCTGTGGTAAAAAGAAATGGCAAGATGCTCCAGTATCTTTGCCAAGAAAAACACTGGACAGTATGCCCACCAGGTCATGAAGAGTCAGACACAACTGACAACAGTAAGTTGTAGAGGTAGAGGCAGGATTAAAATCTCTGCATTCTGATTCTGTGTCCCCCACCCCTACCTCATACCTACCTCATCATGATACTATGAAAATAAAAATTTGTTCTTCCCTTCATTACTTTCTGTTTTGAGCAGTTAGACTTTTTATATTCTCTTTCATTATCCTCTAAGTAATTTTACAATCTGGTTGCCTGTCTCTCCTCTTGGTAAAGAGATTGTTTGATCATTTTGGCTGTTTCTGATGTATTTTGGTCTATTAGTGGTAATTTAATATAGGTTTAAATTCTTCAAAAATGATAATAATAGGGATAGCTAGATGGTGCAGTGGAAAGAGTACACTGAAGTCAGGAGGACCTGACAAATCCAGCTTCAGACATTTAATCCTTCCTGGCTGTGTGACCCTGTGCAAGTCATTTAAATGCTTCAATAACAAAATATGCTAATAATCTGTGTCAAAGTTCTTTCAGTTTTCCATTTTAAAAAATATGGTTATTTTAA
This sequence comes from Sminthopsis crassicaudata, assembly GCF_048593235.1. Classification (NCBI taxonomy): domain Eukaryota; kingdom Metazoa; phylum Chordata; class Mammalia; order Dasyuromorphia; family Dasyuridae; genus Sminthopsis; species Sminthopsis crassicaudata. Next base: position 116,205,766 of record NC_133620.1, on the reverse strand, counting down.
ATTGGACAGGATGGAGCTGCCTTAGTTCCACGTCACTTTTTCTCACATTTGTTCTTAGTTGTGATTTATTTTGATCATTGAGTGCTCTGATTAAACATAGCTAATTCAGTTGCTTCTGTAATCATATCTATTACATTTATTAGAATAAGATGAGTTTCCTTTTGTGTTATTTAATTCAGTGCATCAAGAACTTCTCTTCTTGAAGAAATTATGTTATATAAATATGGGTTTGTCAGGTTTTCACTTTATGTTCTTTTCCCCTGTAATACATGTTGATGATATTGGCTACAAATATCTTCATTATAAACATTTCCATTTATGAGAAGCATGAGATGACAATGTGTCTCATGAAACAATGATCCTTGTCTTCACACACACAATAAAACCACCTCTGCCTACTTCTTTATCTTCCCATCCAAAAGAACCCACAGACCTTCCTTTTACTTATCTGTAATTTCATTTTGTGTTTTTATTTCATTTATAGTGAGAATGCCAATTCACAATTTCTTCCAATGTTTATAACATTGCTTGGAACATAACAGGTGCTTATTAAATACTTATTGTTGTGAGTGGCTCCAAGAGTATGTTAACGTTTCGTAGTCAATAAGTTGACTATGATAAGTTGACAGGAATGTCCAATATATCACATTTATAGTACCAAGAATTAAGATGTCAGTTAGAGATGCTAAAAAAAATTCCTGTGATTCATGGATCATACATTTAGAACTGGAAGAAAGTTTAAAATTTCTTGGGTAAGAAGAGATTGTGAATGAAAAAAAAAAAGTTTAATTCTCTCATATCTGAGGAAACTTAAGACACAGAGATTAAATAACTGATAACAACAACTAAACATTTAAGGTAGCATTTGAACACAGTTCTTCCTGACTTCAATTCCAACTCTATTTACTACATGATCTACCTTCTTCTCTTTTCTTCTATTTTTCCAGTATAACTATGAAAATAGAAATGGGTGTCCCAAGAATGAGTGCCGTTTTGTATTTTTCTTTGTTTTGTGTGTTGTTATGGCCAAAAACTATATAATCAAATCACCAGTCTACTGGTAATGAACCTCTAAATGTCTCACTGGGCCTTGGAAAGCAAACTTAGTATGTTATAAAAACCATGCTTGAAGGCTTTCCAGAAGAGTAGATCCTTCCAGAATTGCAATCTTCTTACAAAGCCAGGGAGAACTCAGGATCATTATTCTATCATGATGATGTAAATATGGTCTCAACAATCACTGGCCACCAGCATCTCAGTTAAAACTGAACAGATAATGATTTATCTTAGATTCATGTCATGCAAGTCAAGAAATGTGATGATATCATTTCTTTAATTCCTTAAAAAGTATGTCTC
>NC_133620.1:115914410-116199410 GCF_048593235.1 Sminthopsis crassicaudata | reverse complement strand
CACAGATCAGATCAGTAACTTCTCTACAATTTAGTCTTAGAAAATTATATAGAGCATTGAGACATGAAATGATTTGTCCAAAGTCATATAGCTGTATACACATATACATGCACAAACAACATACAGACACAAACACACACATATAAATGTCTTTACACATGCAAAATTCCCTCAATTTAATAAATATATAAAATATTATATATATATATATATGTGCATATATATATATATACACACACACACACATACATAGTCACATTTAAGAGCAGACAGTTGGACTTGATCCTAGGTCTACTTGTTTTGTTTTGTTTTTTCTTTTTTCTGAGGCTGGGGTTAAGTGACTTGCCCAGGGTCACACAGCTAGGAAGTGTTAAGTGTCTGAGACCAAATTTGAACTCGGGTCCTCCTGAATTCAGGGCTGGTGCTCTATCCACTGCACCACCTAGCTGCCCCCTGGTCTACTTGGTTTTAAGGCCAACTTTCTACTCACCCTTGCCACACTGTTTCTCATAACTTTTTATTACTATATAAATTTTATTTTGCCATGTTCCTTCTCATAAATATTTGTAAATAAATAAAATCATCAATATTATCATCAATCAATGCTTTCTCATATTGTGACAGTAGTCAGACATTAAGCTTTCATAACTGATATAACTTGATGGTGATTTGGTCCAGTTTTCTATGTTAACTTTGATAGTACAGATTATTTATTGTTGAATTAAATATATTGGGTTCAACCTTTGAGATACTCAAAGGGTAATATGATTCAGGCAACTCTTCACCAGAAGTGTTTGAATACCCCCCCATTTTCAGTTTTTGTGATGATATATTTCAATTATAGACCCTTTCCCCAATCTGGTTTGAATTCCAGAGAACAGAGATCTCACTGAAGTCTAGTTTTAATATGTGTTTATTCATTGTCCTAGGAGGAAATTAAGGAGCTGACCTCAACTGAGTCAATCAGCAGAAGTTGATCACTTAGTGGTCATTTGTCACTGAGAAGCCCTGGCATCAAACTTGCAGAAGTAATTCTACAATTACCTTTATTCTACTCTGTGTCAATTCCAGAAGAAATTAATATAGTGGATTAGACAGTCACTACAAATCACTACAATAATCCTGTTTTCTTTGATCATAGAATTTCATCAACTACACTCTCTACTGTAACAGAAACATGTCTTTCAACATCATGTTAATGTTCTCAGGTAATTCTTCATGGTTTGGGAGAGATGTATTCATTAATATTTGCCTTGTGACTACTCATTCAGAAACTTTAAGGATTTCACTGATATACGTCATCTGGGAGTGGTCAGTGTCGTTATTATATTTTAAAAATTGACACCAGCCTTTTAAATGTTCTTAATTTTTTTTTTCTGTTTCTTCATTTCTCCCTGAAGTTTGCCACTATTTACTGATGCTTTTGTAATATTTGTTGCTAATTTCCAGAACTCCCAATATTGTACACCCAGAGATGGATGAAGCCAGCTGACTTGGGGGTTTGATTGAACATATTGAACTGTTTTAGGGAATGTGTTTGGGGTTCAAGGAAACCCCAAACATATTTCCCAAAGAACTCTTTCTTTCCCTCAATTTAAAAATCATGTCTATTTTAAGGGAAATTTAATCCATATGTTAGTAAATTCCTTACACTTACCTCATCAAAAATTTGGTTTTGTAGGAGTTATTTGATGTGCAACAAGCCTTGGGAATTATTTTATGAGATTTTTTTTTAAAGAAGACTTTTTGCTTGGAAACAGGAAGTCAAATTCGCTAGGTGTAGATTGACTCAAGTGCACATTTTGCCAAGTGTAAACTTACTTGTATACTAAAAAGCCAAAATTTTATTCAGAATTTAGACTTTGTAAAGTTCAAATGTATTCTAAACTTAGAAAAATTATACTGTGATGATATTCACGACTGAAAAATTTTCATTCATAAATCATTTTTACCTCAAAATGTAGAAAAACAAAACACTTAGACAGAAGGAATATAACTTTAAAGACCAAGAAATATGCTCTTATTTATATCTTATCCTCCATGATCTCTCATTTCCCAATGATGCCTAAATATCATATATCTTATTATAGAATATTTACTTGCATAATTTATAAGATCCCCAATCCTTACCCCTTCTACCTGCCTACTCTCATCCAATAAAAACAAGAAAATATATATAATCTACACATATATGTGTGTGTATATATATATTTCACATCACCTTAGAGATAACATTGGAATAATCTGAAAATTTGATGAATTAAAACAAAAAAAAAAAAACAATTAGAAAAAACGATTCAAATCACATATTACATTTTACAGAGATAATAACTTTGTAATATTAAAAGTTTGATATAAAACCTAAAGAAATAAACATTACTATGTAAAATTCAATTATAAAATAGACCACAAAAGAACATTAAGATACAATTTAATAAACAAATTGGCAAAAATATACAATTGCTTCTATGTTCTTCTCAAGCATGCATTCTGCATACAGCTGAATTTCTGTTATAAGTGTGATGTATATCTGATATACTACCAGCTTCCTTTTCAGGTTAGTATATCTTGGGATGATTTTTAAAATTTAAATATCACAATGTCATTAGTTGGAGCTCATCTTCTGCAGTGTACACAGCAACAGCAAGATTGTATGATGATCAACTATGACGGACTTGCTTCTTCTCAGTGATTCAGTGATCCAAGGCAATAACAATAAATTTTGAATAGAAAATGTCATCTACATCCAGAAAGAGAACTGTTGGAGATTACATCTAAATCAATACATGCAATGATCATTTTTTCTTTCTTCTTTTTTTTTTTGAGTAGTTTTCCCATTTTGTTCTGATTTTTTCCCAACATTATTCATAAGAAAATGTGTAAATAAAAAATGAATGCACATATATAATCCAGAAAGGAGTTTCTACATGTAACTGGGGAAAATAATTTTTTAAATAGAAAAAAAAAAGAAAACCAGTGATAGACTTCCAAATTAAAATTACAAAAAAAAAATATATGCCAACATATTACCCAAGAAGACACAAATTCCTATTCTTTTATAGTGTCTTAGCTAGATATTGGGGAAAGAATCTGATTAGATGACTAAAGTATAAATGGCTGAAATCCTTCACTGTATTTAAACATTTCTGTTATTCATCAAGGACTAAGAAGAATTCAATTAAGGAGTATTTACTAAATACCTATTTTGAAGGAGCATATTCTAGACTGACTCTGGGAGAAATTCAAAACTTGAAGAAGACATAGCTTCTGCTCTCAAGTTGTTTATAACCTAATGATAATGACAATGACTCACTTTACATTTTATTAAGCTATTCCCTTATGATCTTGTGAGATAGGCAGTAAAAGCAATATTTTCTCCATTTTGTAAATAAAGAAATTGAGGCTGAGGAGTTAAGTGATTTTTTAAAGCTCATATCACTAGTAAATGTTAGAGCCTCGTCTCAAACCCAGTGCTTTTCTTGTTCTAAATCTGGCATTCTTTCCATGATGTCATATGGCTTTTTAAAGGCACTGTATCTAACTTTACTAAACATCTTGTTGGTTAAGTGTTGGAGAATTCATGGGTTGTTCTGGTTTGATTTTAGAATTTGACTTAATATACCTACTTATCCAATTCTATCTACATGCAAAGGCAGCCAGATGGCACAGTATTGAAAACCAAATCTGGAGTCAAGTAGAACTGAGTCCAATTCAGGCTTCAATCACTTACTAACTGTATGATACTGGACAAATCACTTAATCTCTGCCTCAATTTCTCTATCTTTCTATTAGATAATATCTAATAATATCATCTACCTTCCAGGTTGTTTTAAGGATCCAATGAGATTATAGTAAGCACATAGGAGGTATTATTATTATTATAATGTAAACTTCACCTTAGAAATGAAAGGAAAGGAGCCTAGGAGTCTCTAGGTATGTCTGGCAAAAGTAGGAAAGGAAAAGAGTCAGCACCTACCTCACTCTTTCTCTACCAGCTTCTTATGAGTTATTTATAATGACCTGCTTTGTATTCTGCACTTGAAGTCTTCCAATCCCAACAGCTGATGTCACTTAACCCCCATCAGCAGCTGATCCAGACACTAGCATCGATCTAGCCACTAGTGAAGAAAACAAAGACTACTAGAGCTATAGTAACCAAGCGCTCACTTTATTCCTTTTATGAAATCCTTACACTTTTCCCTGCTTCCAATAACTGGCTCACTGTCTTGTTCTCCCATGACAAATTACTGTCCTATTTTTCTGCCTGTGTCTAGACTGGTCTCCCCAGATCTCCAAACCCCTCCTGTCCCACTCACCAACACCATTCACTATAATTGAATCCTCTATACAATTTTCCTTAAACTACCCAATGTCTATTGGTTGTTAGTCTGGACTTCTGTATATCATCTGTTGCCTACCTCTGATGATGTATTTTGTTCAGAAGTCCTAGTTCCCCTCATTATCTCTTTCTAGGACATGGGTTCTTTTTTTAATAATAGCTTTTTATTTTCAAAATACACCCCAAGATAGTTTTCAATATTCACTCTTGCAAAACCTTTTGTTCCAAATTTTCCTCCTTCTCTTCTCCTCACCCCCTTCCCTAGAAAGCAAGTAATCCAATATAGGTTAAATATGTGTAATTCTTCTATACATATTTCTACATTTATCATGTGGAACAAGAAAAACCAGATTAAAAAGAAAAAAATAAGAAAAAAAGCAAGAAAAAACCTAGATTAATTTCAATTCATCAAACATCAAATTTTGACTCTGTGTAAGCAGACTTTGGAAACACAAAAATAAAATGAAATAGTCCCTTCTTTTAAGAAGCTCACATTCTACTAATTGCATTTCCCAACTAGTAAGTTTTGTTTCTGGCTCTCAAATACTTTGTCAAGGATATCTTGTTCTTATTAAGCCCTAATTCTGTTAGACCATGAAGTCTGGGATGGCCAGCAGTTAATAAAGTACTAATGATTCTTCGTGCTCCCTCCCAAGAAAGAAGGAAATTTTTATGAACTCATACATGACAGAACCATAGGTGGGATCATGAAAAGTTGCATGAATGACTCGGGATTCATTCATACCTGGGAGTAAAGGAAATATTTAAGCCAGATTTGTATTACTTTCTGGGCTCGACTAGTCCATCCTTTTCAAGAATTGCAATGTGGTGTGTCAGAATACGGAATAAAATCATGAAATCATAGGATCATAGAGTTAGAGCTGAATGAGTCCTTAGAGGCTACTGAGCCTAACCTACTCTTTTTACAAACAAGGAAACTGAATAATAACATTGGACACTTAAAGAACTCTTAAAATTTTGTAAAGCACTTTCTTATACACAAGCTTATGTTGTCTTCAGAACAATCCTCTGAGGCAGGTTCCACTGATATTATTATTCTCATTTTTAAAATGAAGAAACTGAGACTCAGCAAGATTAAATGACCTATGTAATAGTTACCTAGCTAATATGTGTCCAAGGTGAGATATGAATCTAGATTTTCCTGGCTCCAAAGCCAGCACTCTATCAAATGTGGCAGATAGTCTTTTGGGACTTGTAGATGCTTGGCTATGGTATTCAATGATTTCTTTTCCTCCCATTTCTCTAGCTTTTATATGTAACACCAGATATGGATGCTGCAGGTGGGACTTAATCATAAAGTAGAATATAAATAGTCTCAAAGGCAACACTTGGGGTCTTCCACTTCTTACCTAGATGTATAAAACATTTGGGCAGGAGTATGTTGAAGCCAGCTTATATGGGCTTGTGAGAGCCAATTATGGGATTTTTCAGTGCTACCAATTATACTTCAGAAATTAGAAAACAACTATAAATCAGGGCTTGATTTATTGTTTTGTGATAATTTAGGCTTAAGAAAGTGAGTCAAGGCTGTGTTTTTTTCCATAATGTATGGCTGTGAGAGTTGTGAGAGGAAAGCTGAGCACTTGTAGAACCAGTGTGTTTGAATTGTAGTGTTGAGGAAGACTTTTGAGAATTCCTTGGATAATAAGAAAGTCAAATCAATCAATAATTGCAGAAATTAATTCTGAATATTCCTTGGAAGGCGAAATACTGAAGATGAAGCTTAAACACTTTGGCCACATAATGAGAAGATAGTACTCTTTGGAAAAGATCCTCATGTTGGAAAAGATTGAAGAAGATGAAATGGATCGATAGAGAAGCACATAAGCTTGGACAGATTTGGGGAGATAGTGATACATAAAAGGCTGTGGTGTGCTTTGGTCCATGGATTCACAAAGAGTCAAACATGAATGAACAACCGACCAACAACAGCAGAGAGAATATTAATAATGAAGATTAAACAGTGTGTTCGATGTACATTTTATTTTTCTGGAAAGCTGTTTGTTACACATTTAACAGCATACTTACCCTATTTGTAACTTTTGCAAATTTCAGAAGTGCTAGCTACTTCAAGATGGCTCCAGAACATCACACTTCTTACAGAAATGAGCTTACTTATTCAACCTGCTCTCATATTAGAATTCTAAGTTCTCAGTGATAAACTACCTTGTGACAACCCTGTTGAGGGGAAATATATTTCCCCTGTTTATAACTCTAGCTCTTGAACCTCCATTCATTCACAATAATGGCACTTGTATTGTGTTGTGATGAAGAAAGCCATCTGCACCCAGAGACAGAGGACAGGGGAATTGAATGTAGACCACAACATAATATTTTCACTCTTTTTGTTGTTGTTTGCTTGCATTTTGTTTTCTTTTTTTTTCCTTTTTGATCTATTTTTTCTTGTGCAGCATGATATTTGTGGAAATATATATACAATAATTGCAAATGTTCAACACATATTGGATTACTTACCGTCTAGGAGAGAGGGTAGAGGGAAGGAAGGGAAAAAAATTAGAATAGAAAGTTTTGTTAGGATGAATGTTGAAAATTATCCATATTTATTTTGAAAATAGAAAGCTTTAATTTAAAACTGACAGTTGTAGATTCTAAATAATAGTTATAATAAAAGTAATAATCATTATAATAATGATTTTATATATATAAAGATAATTAGAAATATTTATAGTATCAATAATAACAATATATTAAAACAAGCAATAAATCATAAAATAAATTACCATGAATATATATGAACCCAGAATATACTCTATGACCAATATCCTCAGTATCTATGGTGGAAAGTGGGTACATACTTACAGGAATCTAGCATGGAAATTCCTGACACAGGAAACTCTTGTGTTTAATGTAATTCACAACTTCAGGATGCGGGTTTTAATGTCAATGGTCCATTAGGGAACAGTGTTATATCTGCACAGAAAATTGCTTCTCTGTTAACTGCTTAGATTGTTGATCTTTTTACAACTCTTGAGATGAAGAAATTTTCTTTTAACTTATCCAAAGCCCTTACAAGCTATTTCAATTAACCTTCATTTTTATAAGTCCTTACAAGTATAAGTATTTAGAAAGTGATGATTTTTAATATGAGTAGAAATTCCTTTTTTTTTGGGGGGGGGACTAGATGTATATCTCAACCCATTAGCTTATCCAGTCACTTGGACATTGGGCTATTCAGACAGTACAGAGATATGGCAACATAGTTTAGTTTATGGCATTGCAACACCAATGATGGCCATCATTGTAATAGTCACTAATGAAATTCTTAGAAAACATATCCTTATTATATAGTCCAATACCTCTGATCAAGTCATAACATTTTCTGAGTAGACCTACAGCTTCCATATTTACTGAACTTCCTATCTCCCTTTATATCATCAAACAACTGACACTATCAAATGAGACTCTTGAAATATTAACTTCTTAGGATATTTCTTATCATTAGAGTTATGTAGCTTGCCTACCAGGAATTTATCTATGACAACTTTATAGTGGCCAAGGAAAGAGCAAGTTCTCCAAATCAGTGGGTTCTTGGATCTGACCTCTAGGAAGATTTATTTAATAAGGATATATTGATGCAAAGCAGAAATTTTGGTTGATTTTTTTTCTATCTCTTCCTTATTCCATCTCTAACATGTAATCACCTGATCCTTGAGTTTTGGGGTCCTTCAAAAAGTTCTATGTATCTCAGGGGGAAAGTTTGGCTTCCTTTCAATTGGCATGATCTCCTTTCTTTCTGGATGGTCCAGATAACTCTTTCTTATACAGGACAAAGTGGTGGAATTGTTGGGAAGTTCTTTGTTTTCTTTCTTTTTTTATAGAATTCTTTAAAATCTATGTATATATATATATTTTTTTTTCCTAATGAGCAAAATTTTTTCTTCTATTTCTCCCTGCAGCCCTCCACATGCCACCCATTGTCAATTAAAGACAAAGTCCATATTATAAATATGTATAGTAAAATGAATGAAATTTCTGTCTTGCCTCTGTCCAAAAAAGAAAAATAAAGATCTGTTTCATTCTGTATGCTGAGTCCTTCACTTTTCCATCAGTAGATGTATATTCATCATGGATGATAATTAGACTAATCATAGTTCCTAATATTTTCCAAGATTGTCTACCTTTAAAATAATTGTCATTGTATAAATTCCTCTGTTGGTTCTGTTTTTTTTCCTCTGTATCAGTTCATATAAATCATCACAGGTTTCTTTGAAACTATTACTGTCATCATTTCATACTATACAATAGTGCATATTTTTATAACGTAACTTGTTTAGTTATTTCCCCAACTGATGTGCATTCTCACTGACTCCCAACCTTAGCCAACTCAAAAAAAGCTATAAACATTTCTGTATCTCTTGATTTTATTCTAGCAGAGATTTACAAGGCTGGGAGTCCACTGCTCATACAAAAGCTGAATAAATTTTTCCAGATTATATTTCAAGAGGAAATTATCCTCTTGAAATCCTCTTGAAGTCCTGTCTCTCTATCTTGTCCTCTTTACTAGGATGATCCTTCACCTGGAAGATGGTCATCTAGATACTCGAATTAAGGAACAGTTGATATGGTGTTTACTGCCTGATAACTCCAGGAGAAATTACAGAGGCAGATCAGAGGTCTATATATATTTGTAGATCTGACCAGGGCCTTTGATACTGTCAGTTATGAAGGCTTTTGGAAAATAACAGCAAAAATTGGGTGCCCAGAAAAGGTCATCAGTATTGAACAATAGTTTCATGATGGCATTGTTTGTATGGATTCTGCATAATGGATGATGATCTTGTGTTTTTCCAGTCACCAATGAAGGGAAGCAGGTTTATATGCTTGCTCTCATGATTTTTAGCTTTTTGTTTCCAGTGATATCATTATACATCTTCAACTAGGGTGAAAACATCATGAAGTTCAGTTACTGCACTGATAATTATTTAACTTGAAAAGGCTATAGGATAAGACTAAGGGAGGGAGAGCTGGTGTATGCTTTTTGTTCGCAGGTAATTGTGTGCTCAATATACCCTTGGAGACTAAGATGTAGCAGAGCATTTTTGCTCAATCTGTGGTAGAGCCTTCTAAGCTCATATTAGTCCGATCAACCACAGTCTGACACACTACACATTGATCTCCGCATATTAATATTATTTTGTTCCTATTAAAGTATGAAGAACAGCAATCAATATCTTTTTTTTTTTAATTTTTTTTATTATATATATATATATATATATATTATAATATTATCCCTTGTATTCATTTTTCCAAATTACCCCCCCTCCCTTATTCCCTCCCCCCGACGACAGCAATACCATACATTTTACATGTGTTACAATATAGTCAAGTACAATACATGTGTGTGAATTCATTTTCTTGTTGCACAATAAACATTAGAATCCGAAGGTACATGCAACCTGGCAGACAGATATTAGTGCTAACAATTTACATTCCCCTCCCAGTGTTTCTTCTCTGGGTGTATCTACCTCTGTCCATCATTGATCAACTGGAAGTGAGTTGGATCTTCTTTATGTTGAAGATTTCCACTTCCATCAGAATACATCCTCATACAGTATTGTTGTTGAAGTGTACAGTGATCTTCTGGTTCTGCTCATTTCACTCAGCATCAGTTGATTTAAGTCTCTCCAACCCTCTCTGTATTCCTCCTGCTGGTCATTTCTTACTGAGCAATAATATTCCATAACTTTCATATACCACAATTTACCCAACCATTCTCCAACTGATGGACATCCATTCATCTTCCAGTTTCTAGCTACAACAAAAAGAGCTGCCACAAACATTTTGGCACATATATGTCTCTTTCCGCTCTTTAGTATTTCTTTGGGATATAATCCCAGTAGTAGCGCTGCTGGGTCAAAGGGTATGCACAGTTTGATAACTTTTTGGGCATAGTTCCAGGTTGCTCTCCAGAATGGCTGGATTCTTTCACAACTCCACCAGCAATGTATTAGTGTCCCAATTTCCCCACATCCCCTCCAACATTTGTCATTATTTGTTCCTGTCATCTTAGCCAATCTGACAGGTGTGTAGTGGTATCTCAGAGTGGTCTTAATTTGCATTTCTCTGATCAGTAGTGATTTGGAACACTCTTTCATGTGAGTGGATATAGTTTCAATTTCTTCCTCTGAGAATTGTCTGTTCATATCCTTTGACCATTTATCAATTGGAGAATGGTTTGGTTTCTTATAAATTATGGTCAGTTCTCTATATATTTTGGAAATGAGACCTTTGTCAGAACCTTTGTTTTTAAAAATATTTTCCCAATTTGTTACTTCCCTTCTAATCTTGTTTGCATTAGTATTATTTGTACAGAAACTTTTTAGTTTGATGTAATCAAAATCTTCTATTTTGTGATCAATAATGATCTCTAGTTCTCCTCTGGTCATAAATTCCTTCCTCCTCCACAAGTCTGAGAGGTAGATTATCCTCTGTTCCTCTAATCTATTTATTATCTCCCTCTTTATGCCTAAATCATGGACCCATTTTGATCTTATCTTGGTATATGGTGTTAAGTGTGGATCCATATCTAATTTCTGCCATACTAATTTCCAGTTTTCCCAACAGTTTTTTCCGAATAATGAATTTTTATCCCTAATGTTGGAATCTTTGGGTTTGTCAAGCAATCAATATCTTAATTAGAATTTATTTTTAGGATTAATCTGTCTCTTACTCCATTCTCCTAATTCCTTTTATCTCTTTCCTCCTATTTTGCTGCTGAGTGAAATGCATTTCTGAACTCAATTCTGTACTCTTTCCTTCCTTAACAAGTTTAGATCAGAATGAAATAAAAGAATCAGATCTTTTTCCACCTTGTTTGTATCAATGTCTCCTTATACCTCTAATTGTGAAAGATACATTTCCCTAACTTATCTTTCACTTCCCTGATCTCCATAGTGTTCTCTTCCCATCTTCTTCCCTTCTTCTCTTTAATACATCATCAATACATAACCAAAGGACTCCCAGGGATCATCTAATTAGTTCCCTCTGTGATCCTTAATTATGATAAAGTTTAGAGGGAACATAGATATTATCTTCTCATATTTGAATGTATGCACTTTATCCTTATTTATTCCTTTATTTTTATTTGTGTTTTGATCTTATTTAATATTTTCCCAATTGGGGAGGTAGGTGGCGCAGTGGATAGAGCACCAGCCCTGAATTCAGGAGGACCTGAATTCAAATCTGATCTCAGATACTTAACACTTCCTAGCTGTGTGACCCTGGGCAAGTCACTTAACACCAATCTTAGGGGGGAAAAATATTTTCCCAATTACAAGTAAAACCAATTTTAACATTTTTTTTCAAATTTTGAGTTCCATTTCTCTCACCTTCCCTCTTCTCCTCATTGAAAAGGCAAACAATTTGATCTATATTATATATGTATAAATAGGCAAAATACATTTCCATGTAAGTCATTCTCTGAAAGAAAACCCAGATAAAAAAACCAAAAAAAATAAAGTTTTTTAAAAATAATTTTTGATTTGCATCCAGGCTTCACCAGTTCTTTCTCTGATGATGGTCAGCACCTTTAATCATAAGTCTTACAGAATTGTCTTGAATCATTGTATTTCTGGGAAGTTATTCATAATAGATCATCATATAATATTGCTTTTACTCTGTGCAATGTTCTTCTGATTCTGCATTTTGTAAGCAATTTGTATCATGTAAGTTCATGCAAATTTTCTATGTTTTTTTCTGAAATTTTCTTGCTCATCATTTCACAAAGCACAATAGTATTCTATAGCAATCATAAGCAACACTTTGTTCAGTCATTCCCAAATTGATGGACATTCCCTCAATTTCCAATTCTTTGTCATTACTAAAATGATTCCCATAAATATTTTTGTATATATAATAATTTTCCTTTTTGTAAATCTCTTTAGGATACAGACATAGCAATGGTATGGCTTGGTCAAAAAGTATGCATTTGTTTGTTTGTTTGTTTTTAGCTCTGTGGGCACAGTTTCAAATTTTCTCTAGAATGGTTGAATCAGTGTACAACTTCACCAATAGTTCATTAATTTTTTTCCCCTTAATTTGCTCATATACCCTCCAGTATTTGGAATTTTCTTTTCTGTCATATTAGCCAATCTGACAGATGTGAGGAAATAGCTCAGAGTAGTTTTAATTTGTATTTCTCTCATTCAATAGTGATTTAAAACATTTTATAACATTATACTTTGATTACTTTGTCTTAAAATTGCTTACTTATATCCTTTAACCATTTATTAATTAAGAAATGGCTCTTATTTCTATAAAATTGGGTTAGTTTTCTATATGTTTAAGAAATAAAATCTTTATGAGAGAAAATCACTGTAATTTTTTCACAATAATGATGACCAACTATGTATTTTCTTTTATCCTATTTTTGCTCTGCTTATCCACTTCCTCCCTCCTTTCTTTTTTTATCTCTCTCTCTTTCCTCCCTCTCTCAATCTTTCTCTCCTTTTACCTTATCCATTCTCAAAAGTGTTTTCCTTCTGACTTTTACTCCCCACCAAACTGCCCTCCCTTTTATCAGCTACCCCTGCCTCTTTTCTTATCCCTTTCCTTTCCAACTTTCCTGTCTGGTCAGATAGATTTCTACATCCAACTGAGTGAATAGTAGTTTTTCATTAGTCAATTCCAATTAGATCATGTAATCCCTTCTTCACTTCGCCCATCTTCCCCTTATAAAATTCTTTCAGACCTCTTTTATATAAGATAATTCATCTAATTCTACTTTTCAATTTTCCCTTCTTCTAGCACATTTTTATCCCTTTATTTTATTTTTTAGATAATCGTACCAATCATACTTACAAACATTACATATTTACAAATATCACATATATACATACATTACATTCATACATCCATACATTCAACTTACGCCTCTGTGTTCTGTCTATACATACTCCTTTTAACTGAGTGAATAGTGAAAAAGGTTTTAGAAATTATAATAACATTTTCTCCCATATGGGAATATAAACAGTTTAACCTTATCAAATCCCTTATGATTTCTCTTTCCTGTTTGCATTTTCATGTTTCTTTTGCAACTTGTATTTGAAAGTCAGATTTTCTATTCAGCTGTTTCATCAGGAATGTTTGAAAGTCCTCTATTTCATTGAATATTCATTTTTTTCTCCTGAAGGATTATACTGTTTTGCTGGGTAGGTGATTTTAAGTTGTAGTCTTAGCATGTTTGCCTCCTAGAGTATCATTCTAAACTTCCTTATCCTTTAAGGTAGAAGCTGCTAAATCTTGGGTTATCCTGACTGTGACTCCATAATATATTTGATTTTTTTTTTCTTTCTGGATGCTTGTGATGTTTGACCAGTGGAATCTGGAATTTGTCTAAAATATTTCTAAGAATTTTATTTTAAGATATATCCTAGGAGTTGATTGGTGGATTCTTTCAATTTCAATTTTATCCTCTGGTTCTAGAATATCAAGGCAGTTTTCCTTGACAATTTCTTCAAACATAAGATGTAAGCTCATGATTTTCAGATAGTCCAATAATTCTTAAAATCATCTCTCCTGTATTTATTTTTCACGTAAATTGCTTTTCCAATAAGATATTTCACATTTTTTCTATTTTTTCATCCTTTTGATTTTGTTTCATTGTTTCTTGATGTCTCATAAAGTCATTGCTTTCTACTTGTCCAATTCTAATTTTCAAGGAATTATTTTCTTCAGTGAGCTTTTATAGTTCCTTTTCTGTTTGGTCAATTCTACTTTTCAAGTCCTTTTAAGTCTTTTCTCCATTGGATTTTTGTGCTTCTTTTACCATTTAGCCTACTCTGTTTTCTATTTCTATTTTCTTCAGTCATTTTTTGTGCCTCCCTTACTAAGGTATTGACTCTTTTTTCATAATTTTTTTCATCATTCTCATTTTTCTTCCCATTTTCCCCCACTGCCTTGATTTTTAAAATACTTTTTGAGCTCTTCCATGGTCTAAGACCAATTCATATTTTGAGGCTTTGGATGCAGGCATTTTGACTTTGTTTTCTTTTGAGTGTGTTTTTTTTATTGTCTTTGTCACATAGTAATTTTCTATGGTGAGAATTTTTTTTCTGTTTGATTATTTTCTAACTTATTTCTTGGTTTTTAATTCTATGCTAAAGTGGGGCTTTGCTTCCCAACTAGAATGGGCACTATCTCAAACTTCAGGGGTTTTTGTGCAGCTATTTTCAAAGGCAATTCTGGGAGACCTTTAAGTTGTTGGCTCTTCCAAGGTGTTATTATCTGTGGAGAGGTGTGTTTATTATAGTATCTCTGTTCCCCTGTGACTACAAATTCTGTTTTAGTATTCCTCCTTCCACTGGGACTAAGACCCATCACTGCAGTTCAGATCTAAGTTTAAGCAATGCAATTGAGTTCTGTCCATGATATCAGCAAAAAGATCCATGTAAATCTCCTTCTGCTGTATCATCTGATTCCTTTCCCATCTGTGATTGAGAGGTCTGGAAACCATCACTGCTACCACTGATTCAGCCATCTCAAGGCCTGTTCCTGGTTTGCTGGACTTCAGTTTGTGCTGGTATAGTCTATGTTTGACTGTACTTTTTCTTACCCAGATGCAACAGATCATTCCTGTCAAACTTCTAAATTGTTTTGAAGTGGAAGATTGTTTCACTCCATATTTTTGTGGGGACCACTGCTTCAGAACTTGTTTAGTGTCATTATTTAAAAGTATTTGGAAGTGTTTGAGAGAGGGCTCAGATAAGTCTCTGTCCTTTCTCTGCTATCTCAGTTCCACTTCTGTTTACTCCCTTATAAATATTAATATGTTTATCTTTTTATGTTTCTCTTAACTCCAGTGTTTGGATGTCAAAGTTTGTGAGCTCTGGTCTTTTCATCAAGAATGCTTGGAAAGATCATATTTTATAAATGCACTGTTTTCCCCTTTAATGTTATACTAAATTTGGCTGGGTAAGTTATTATTGGTTGTGAACAAATATTTTTTGCCTTCTGAGAATATCATATTTAAAACTTTATGCTCCTTTATTATGGTGGCTGCTAAATTATGTGTGATCTTGACTATGGCTTCTTGGTGTTTGAATCCCTTCTTTCTAACTCTATATAGGATTTTCTTCTTGCACTTATAGCTCTGAAATTTGACTGGAAGTTGCTTCAAAGTTTTCATTTTTCAGGAAGTAACTAGTAGATTCTTTTTATTTCCAATTTACTCCCAGTTCTAAAAGTCTTGTATAGTTTCCTTTAAAAATTTCTTAAAATATGAGTGTAGACTAAAAGTGGATTTTAGATAGTTCAGTAATTCTTATAAATTTTTTTCCTTGATCTTTTTTCTAGATCACTTATTTTTACTAGAAGATACTTTATGTTTGCTTCTACTTTTAAAAGCATTTTAGCTTTGTTCTAAATTTTCTTATCATCTTATGAATACATTGGTTTCCATTCAATCCATCTAGAAGATTTTTTGCTTGGGCAAGGTTTCCTATCTCCTATGCCAAATTATTCCTTTTCAATTCTTTCTTCCATAAATCTCATTCTTTTTAGAATATTTTCCCTAGCATATTCATTTCATAAATAAAACAATTTTTAAAAATTTTGAATTATTGCTTCTTCTCTTCCAGAGATTCCAGTTGAATTTGTGTCCCAGCTATTTTTTCCCTGAACTTTTATTATAAATGTTTTAAAGTTACTCTCTTCTTCTGTGTTTATACCTTCAGTGTTCTGTCACCAGAATATTTTTTTAAGGTGAAATTCTTTTTTTGTTGTTCTCTTATTCTTTCAGCCTACTTCCAGGCGTCACACTTAAAATCAGGGCTAGACTCTGTCCACTTCTTTAAAGATGGTCCTGTTGATGCTTTCTTTTGGGTATTGAATGTTACATTGTTCCCAGATCCTAGGGTAAGCTCTGGTTGGGGTCTTGGAATCTTTCATTGCTCCCAAAGTGGTCTAATCAAAAACAAAAACTGGCTGTTACCTCATTGGTATGAGTTCTGCAAGTTGGAGTCTAAGTTTGGGTTGGAATTTGGGTCTGAGAATCAGTAGATTGCTGCTTAACCTAGCCACTGATAGTTATTTGTAAAGCTCTACTGCTTCATACTAACAACAGTACAAAATTTACCTTTGGTTTAGGCAGAAGTTGGAAATGAGATTCCAGTCTCCTCCTACATCTAAGCCATACCACTGCTATTTGCTTTTAAATTTTCTCCTTGCTTGGTACAAAAGAGCCCACAATAATTCCTAATCCTAGAATAATATACTCCTCTGGCAAATTGAGTCCTTAGTTCACCCTGGATCTATGACTCAGCATTTGGTAGTGGGTAACAAACTTGCTGCTAGCCCCTGTTTCCATCTTAGTGCCAAGCATGGGTTGAGATCTCCTCCTGATGCCTTTGTGCATAGACTCTCCAAGGGAATTACTCTATTGTTTTCTGGCCATATTCCAGTTTCCACAGACAGTTTGCCTTTCTATGCCATCCTAGGCCCAGTCCTTAGAATGTATTCAACATTTCCTGCTTTGAATCTAAGGACTGGGCCTAGGATGGCATAGGAAGGCAAACTGGATAAAGAAGTTTCATTAGTTCCTCTTTCCTATCATTGTTTTTTATTTGTTTTATAAATGGAACCTTTGTTGATAATGCATTTCTTCATTCTTAATCTTAGTCTATGGAGTAAGCATGGGAAGTCTACTGATGCCATTTGAGAATCCACTTACAATTGTACTCCTGGAGCCAATGGAAGAAATCATTTAAGTCCAGTGAAGAGATCATACATGAAGAACAACCTGATTTTAGGTTCTGAACTCCATCCACTCTGCCCCATAGCTACTTATTAAGCTTAGAACCTATTCTGTATGTGTACTATCTTTCTTAGTCTTCTAAGTTAAGAAATATTTATTGTAAAGAACTTATAAAGAAAGTGTTTTGAAACCTTAAAGTACTCTAAAAATGAGGATAAGCAATTGTAATAATAATAATAATAGTAGTAGTAGTAATATATTTGTAGCAGATGATGTGATTTTCTAGTTCTCGACAATCTTTTCATACTTTGGTGTTGTGAGCTGTTTTCTCTAAACTTCTAAGAATGATCAGTTAACTGAGCTGCCGGCCAATGATTCTACCTCTCCAGCTACACAGAAAACACATGGAAAGTGGTAGAGGTGGAGGAAATGGCGTGAACTGCTTTTTCTGGAACAATAATTTTTATAGATACCTGACCTAGACAAGTATTAACAACTTTGACAAATAATAAGAAAAATATTTTGAAAAAGGTACCAATGGCACTAATATAGAATATTTTCCCAAGAATGTTTTTTTTTTTTTTTCTAAAGGAGAACTAAAAATAAAACTGCTACATTATGTTCAAGGTTGGGTTTCTTCATCTGCAAAAATCTAAAATATTTAAAACTTTTTTTTTTTTTAAAAAGAGGCAAGAAATAAGAGGCTCTAGAGGCATTGATGGGAATGTTATGGACCAGCAGACACTTTATCAACAATAGGAATGTTCAAACCTCTATTAACTATAAAAGATTGGGTTAAGTTAGTGATCTATGAAAATTTAATTGTAGAATAAAAAATAGAAATATTGATGATATGTATAAAATTGTCGTGAAGATCAAATGAGGTAATGTGAATAAGACCCTTTGTAGACTATAAAATTCCACATCAATGTCTATGTCCATTATCATTATCAGCCTCATGGATCTATTTATGGATACTTCCTTCCATTTCTCCTTCCCTCCCTCCTTTCTTTCTGTCCTTCCTTCCTTCCTTCCTTCCTTCCTTCCTTCCTTCCTTCCTTCCTTCCTTCCTTCCTTCCTTCCTTCCTTCCTTCTTTCCCTCCTTCCTTCTTTTCTTTCTTTTCTTTCCTTTTTCTACTGTCAACTAAGCAGTCTAAATGAAAAGCCTAAGAAACTTTCAAAGGACTCACACAGACCCAGTTATCTCCTTTACAGCCTCCTATAGAAGTAAATGGAAAGGTAATGAAGGTAGAGAACAAAAGCCTCTTGCTATCATTTTACCTCATTATGACTATATTTGGTTCTATGACTTGCCATTCAATCCACAAAATGTACTATTACAAAACTGGATATTTTCTGTCCAAAGAGAATGCACATTTTCAATCAGTATGATGGGAGTGGGTGTAAAGGGTCAGACAAGGAGGAGAAAGTTCACATGTATGCTCAGAGTTACTGAAGACTCAATTTAATACTTGGAAAACATGTTATTGTACAAATCCAGTACTATTACTGTGTATATCATTCCAAGGAACATCCCACTACAATTAAAATGCTTCCAACCCCCAGCTGATGGTCTACTTATTTTAACTGATATTTGATACAACGAAATTCCAGTACAGTGAACTAGCTCAGAAGTTTCTATGATGTTTGTTGCAGCAGAATTTGACCTATGTTCTTCCACTGTCTATTGCAATTAAGTTGTCTATTTCCCATGACATATTAACAGTAGGATAATTCAGTATTTCCTGATACTTCTGTCTTTTATAGAAATCTCTACTCATTAGATCTACCCTTGCTATTTCCAAGTCCAAATTTCCACCCTCTCTATTCATTATTCCTTGAGCTCGAGTCGATAAAAGAACAGACAGTGGTCCCCTAAGTGATACGGCCTGAGCCTGTCTTGTAGGTTCTGGGATATGCCGAACTAGTGAGTAATGTCTGGGAATGATTTGGCTGCCTTCCTCTTACTCAAGGACAATTTCACGTTCTCACAAGCTCTCAGAATGTTTTCTCTTCAGGAACAATGTCTGACACTGGAATTTCCTAAACCTGCTGTTCTGTGGTGAGACAAATGTCTTCCCAAATAGGAAAAAGGGAAGCCAAATTTGTTCCTTGTTTTTTCTGACTGGTTCTTTGTGTGGTGACCTTGTGTTTCCTAGACTTCTTCATTTACCCCAAAAGACTGAGCAAAGGGGGTAAATAATCTGGCATTTTATGGAAATAACTAATATGTTTGTGCCAGTTTCATTTCTTATACAAATTGATGGTCACAGAATAAAAATTGCAAGTAGCCCAAAGGCCAATGGAAAGACCCACAATGATTATAATAGACTGAAGCATATTAACAATGCTAGATCAAGGGAGAAAGCAAAATAAAGATCTTATTAAAGAGGTGTGACCATGAAAGTAAATGTGATGAGAGTAAAGAATCACAGGGAGTCTCTGTGCTGCATTCATTCTGAAGTAAAAAGCTGTTCTTTGACCTCCATCCTCATTCTCTATCCCTGGATATCAATAGAGTCCTTTGCAAGGATTTAAGGCAGGATATGGACAAAAATCACATGCAGGATGAGAAGTCTTGGATGGGTTATGATCTGTATCATTCACATAAACACTTAGGTAAATAAGATACCAGACTCATTAAATGACTGATTGAAGCAGTGATATGAATCTGATCTCATTTTCTGACAACTGACTGTTTCCTCATTGACTTCCCTTGCTTCCAAAATTCTGTGGTACTCTACAGTCTGCATCTTACTTTCAAAGTCATACACACAGATTACATGTGCTTTTTATATGCATAACATTATATATATATATATATATACAAACATTATATATCTATGTTATTATATATAACATATATATGTATACATACACACATACATATATATATATATATATATACTCATACACCTATATAGTTAATAACCCATATATACATATACATCATTCCTAGCATTCATATATGACCTTAAGATTTACAAAAGTCTTTATAAATGTTACCTCATTTGATTTCTGGGAGGCAGGTGCAATTATTCTACCCATTTGTAGATGGAGAAACTGAAATTTATAAAGGTTAAGTTAATTCAAGGACATATCAGATAGTTAAATAGTAGGGAAGATTTGAACTTAGGCCTTCTTGACTGGTCCAGGGTACTATTTCTGTGTGTGTATGTGTGTGTGTCTCTGTTTCTATCTTTTTCTCTGTCTGTCTCTGTCCTTCTCTGTCTCTGTCTTTTTCTCTGAATATATATATATATACATATATATATATATATGTAATACACAAAAAGCATATTAATATTTTATATCTTCAAATACATATATTTGTATATTTATATATATATATATGTATGTTTGAATATAATTGCAGAGTAGTCCTAGACCAGAAGTTAATAAGAGCTGAATTTAAGTTCAGATTCAGATATTTATTAATTATATTATATAATCTCTTTTCCTCATCTAAAAAAAAACTTCATGCCTCAATTTCTTCATCTCCATAATTTGAGGAGTTTAGTTTCAATGGCCCCAAGATCCTTTCCAGATATAAATAAGATCTGGCAACTTACCTTATCAGACTGAGACCCAATTATTCCCTAGACAGATTAAGATTTGAAATGAGATGGAGAAATAATTTTTGTTGAGTTGATGATGGAACCCAAGAGAGTCAATGAGATTAGAAAACTATAAAGAATAGTAAAGGGGGGGGGGAACAGTAGTTAAGATCCAGGGAAAAAAACATAGTAGTCAAAATCCAAAAGAGTAATCCATAGTAAATCTCATACTTTAATTATCTTTATGTAAATGGCTAAAGTTTAAGCAATGAGCAGGAAGATCTAGAGACCTTAAGACAAAGAGGCAAAGTGGACCACAAAGATAAAAAACAAAATTGAGATGGGCTACTGATTGGTGACAATTTTCTATATCTAGCCTTATACAAACCCCAATAGCTTCTCTCCCCACCTTCATGCCAAATAATAAGGTACTCTTTCTCATCCACACTCACTTCCCACCTTTAGCTCTGAATATAGAAATAAAGTCAATTATGTTAATCAATTGCCCTGTGATTCTACTTTCCATCTTTATGACTTCCAAGAATAAAACACCTAACCTTACCCACTATTCCCTATGTATGTTGTCTTCTTCTATTAGAATTTAAGTTCTTTTAGAGCACTGTATTGTTTTTATGCTCATCCCAAACACTAAACCCAGTGTATAGAGCAAAATAAGTAATAAACAATTTTTTCATTCATTCAAGTATTTATTTATTCATTTATGCATTTATTCCAAATTATCCCTGATACTTCAGTGTGATAAAATCCTGAATAAGGATATGAAATTTTATTCAAAAGAAAATAAAATTAATGGGAAGGGGAGAAAATTGTATTGCATATTTTGAATGTCTAGTGATATAAGGAAATCTAGGTCCTTGGAAGGGAAAGCATGAAGGAGAGCACTGTGATGAAGATCAATAGATATAGAAAGAGGAACAATTATGTCACTAGCATATCTACAGTTAGCTTAGATAGAAAGAGGGAATCAATAAGTTCAGGAAATGTATTGCAACGTTGTCAATAAAGTCATATCATAGCAGTGATAAGAACTGACTTACTCATAAAACTTCTGGATTTCTTTCTCTGTTTTTTAGAGCAGCTAATAATTTTTTGAGTTACTTCAATGATAAATTTCTTCTATTCTTCAAAAGACAAAGAAACCAAAAAAGGAGAAATTTGATTACGGATCTGAGTGTTACTAAAAAAATTTTTAAAAAGTATTGGAATCTTGGAGTGATGTCCACTTTCTTATAGAGTTTGTGATCTTGGAGTCAACAGCAGGACATAGTCTGATATGCACTGTATATTTTAAAAGAGATTTCAAAGGGATCAGAGGAAGAATAGATAGGATACCCATGGACAAAATTTTAGTTAAGGAAGTCAGGCCAAAAGATATAGAAAACTATCAAGAATTAAATTATGAAGATACAAAGATAAATTATTCCAATGAGGAAGAAAAAAAAATCTGTCGGCGTAGGAGTTGTATGTGTGGTAAAAGGCCCATGGAACTCATGAACTAACTTAAATTTATAAAATATATGTTGTTTCATTCATATCTAACTCTTCATAACACTATTTGAAGTTTTCTTGACAAAAATATTGAAATGGTTTGCTTTTTCCTTCTCCAGTTCATCTTACAGACAGTGAAATTCAGACCTATAGGCTTAAGTGACTTGTCCAGGGTCACATAGCTAGTACCTGTTTGAGACCAGATTATAATGCAAGTCTTCCTGATTCCAGGTCTGATTTACTGTTTACCTGCCCTCTAAATATATATTTACAGAAGATGAAATTAAGGACAAGTAAGATGCATGAACATAAAGTTATGGCACAATTCCGTAAAAATAGTGTCAGTTGTCCTAAAACTTACATATTAGCAGAAGCTGATAAGGGAGACTAAAGACAATAAATAAGGCTTTTTGTTTTAGTTATATTATTAGGAAAAGGAGGATCAAAATGGGGTAATGCTGCTCATTGAGTTTTATGAGATGGTGACGATAGACAGAAGGGTTGTCCAATTTTCATTTTAGTTCTACTTACTTTCCCAAGAATGATTTTTACAATGGAAAGGACAATATAAATGGCTAAAAAGGAGTTTTATATCCAGTATAATTAAGATAATAGAGATTTTGTTTGCTCTTGAATAATTCAGATAACTGACCCTAGCTAAAGTATATTTTTGGATAGTTTTTTTTTTAATATGGCAGCTAATACTGCTGAACAATATCTTTTGGAAGACTAAATGATAATACAATTTGATGGATTCCAAAATGATTGAATGACTAGTCTCAAATAATAATCCCATAAATAGACAGAAAGTTCCCATTAGTGTGCCCTTAGAAATTAATGCTTAGTCCTGTATCAATGCCTTAGATACAGCCATAGATGGCAATATTCACTAAATTTTTATGTTCATAAAGTAGAAAGGAAAACTGTTAGGAGAGTCAGGATTCAAAAATAAAAATCTTGACAAGTTAGAGCATTTAGGATGACTAACAAGATACAATTAAAGAATAAATGGAAAATTTTATATTTGGATTCAAGAAATCCTTGAGAAAAGTGTAGAATTGCAGAGGCATTATGAGATAGAAAAAAGATTTGGGGTCCTTAATGGACTATAAACTCAAGATGGATTAATAGGGTGATGGTATTACAAAGAAAAAAAAAACAAAATCTAAGGGCAGGTAGTGGCAAAAACAAAAACACAATCAAAAAACAAAAACAAAATAAAAAAACTAGGGTACCTAAAAGAACTGCCCTGGAGTCAGGAGGATAAGACTTCAACTATAGCCTCAGATACTTCCTAGTTGTGTGACCCTGAGCAATTCGCTTAAGCCCATTACTTTCCCCTTCCCCCCCAAAAATTGTAAAAACAATCTTGAGGTACACTGAGAAATGTGGAAATAGAAAATGATGCAAGTAAGGAAATGCTAATCCCACTATAATGTGATCCTGTCGGGTTACATCTACAGTTTTATATTCAGTTCTGAGCATCATAGTTTAAGAAGAAGATTGACAACTTGACCAAGAACATCAATAGAGGGACAACTAAATTAGTGAAGGGCTCAGAGACTTTGTGACCTGTCCCTTGAAGTGCCTGGGGACAGTTAGCTTGAAGAAAAGAACACTCAGAGTATATTCAATAGTGTTCTTAAGCACTTGAAAGACTATCATGTGGGAAAGTGATTAGATTTTTCTGTTTGCCTCTAGGGGCAAATTTGCGTTTGCTGGTCAGTTTATTTATGCTTGCTGGTCAATTAACTAACATTTATTTAGGCCCCTAAAATGTTCCAGTCTTTGTTCTTAAGGCCTTTTATTCCTTTGAGAATATATAACAAATCCACATGCAGGATGTAGGGATAGGGAGAGGGGCTGGGTTTATGTTTTCATTGGTATAGAAAACTTCTGGGTGATGAATTTCTAACTAACAATATATTTCATTCAGCATCTTCTCTACAACTTTGTCATTTAGAGCACTGAGTAGTTAAGTGAATTGCCCAGTTATTCAGGCTGTTTAAGTGTCAGAGACAGGATATGAAGCCAAATATTCCTCACGAAGGCTACTATCTGTTATGCCAGATTGCCTCTCCTAGAGGCAATCCTTAATCCCCTTAATACCCAAAATAAATACACAATGATTTGGGAGAGATGATAATAGAAAAATCAGGCAAGACCTTTTGAAGAAGATAATACTTCAACTTGAGTTGAACTTAGAAGATAACTAAACTAATCCATTCCAATAAACATTTATTAAATGTCTTTTAAGTGCCAGCACTTTGCTAACTGCTAGGAATACAATGAATAAAGAAAAAAAGATGGCTACTCTCTTCAAAAGAGGGTCCTCAATCCAGTACAGCATTTAGTGGCCCCTAAGAGAGAAGAAGAAGAATTAAAGTAAGAAAAAAAACCAAAACATTGAATTTAGCAATAAAGAGTTTGCTGGCTACCTTGGAGAGAGAATAGTGTCTGTTGAATGGTTGCTGGACAGAATGCAAAGGCCTGAGAAGTGAGTGTGAGATGAGAAAGTAGTAGTAATATAATAATTGTAAAACAATTTTTCCTCCTAGGTCAAAAAAAGAATTATATAGGTTAATGGCTTTTTCCTCCTAGGTCAAAAAAAGAATTATATAGGTTAATGGCGTGAAGAGATGGTAGAATAAATAAAGTCTTTTTATTAGATATAAGATAAAACAGATTTGGATATATTTGTAAGCAAGAGGGAAAAAGCCAGTGGTAAGGAGAGGTTGAAAATTAGGAAGAAAGAAGTGATACTTTAAAATACAAGTTTCTGGAAGTGAAGAAAATGAAGCAATAGAATCAGAAGTGTAAGTAGAGAGGTTAGTGTTAACAGGAAGGATTGTCTTATCTTCCAAGATTGGGGCAAAGAAGAAGAGTACAGAGAATGATGCTGAAATAATTAGAAGCTTGGAACTGAGAAGAGGAGGGAACTCTCAATAGATGACTTCATTTTTTTGGTTGTAGTAGAAATATGAAGTCTATCATGAAAACTTTTTTAATAATCTCACAAGTATACAAAAATAGAAGAGCTGCTTAATACATGGTAGGTTCCCTTTTACTGAATGTCTTTTAGTAGAGTTGAATGACCACTTGTTAGGTATATTATGGAGGAACTTCTATTGTCTATAGGAAGTGAAAAAGGTAATTACTGAAATATCTCCTAACTCTAAAAGTCTTTGTTACAACAATTCTTGCTGTTCTCCAGCAGGTCAGAATAAACATATTCCTTCTTTCATTTCAATGCTTCATATATTCCATATCATCTCTTATTCCTCTTTCTGTCTTCCAAATCTTTTTTTATCCTAATGTAAGCATTTGACATAGTTTCTAATTCCCCAAGCATCCTGATCATCTTCCTCTAGCTAATCAATATCATTCAGTTTAAAATTTGGCACTCCAGAAATAATACAAGATTCCAACATGTAAGAATACCAAGTACAGTGGGACTACTACTTTACATTTTCTGTATACTATAATGTTTAAATGCAGCATGAGGTTTCATTAGTTTTTTCAGCATACATACCACAGTGTTGACATGTACTGCACTTGCACTCAAGGAAAACCTTTCTTTCACCCTTTCCATAAATTGTTCTCTCCTCACATTCTTCTTCTTCTTCTTCTTCTTCTTCTTCTTCTTCTTCTTCTTCTTCTTCTTCTTCTTCTTCTTCTTCTTCTTCTTCTTCTTCTTCTTCTTCTTCTTCTTCTTCTTCTTCTTCTTCTTCTTCTTCTTCTTCTTCTTCTTCTTCTTCTTCTTCTTCCTTCTTCTTCTTCTTCCTTCTTCTTCTTCTTCCTTCTACTTCTTCCTCTTCTTCTTCCTCTTCTTCTTCTCTCTTCTTCTTCTTCTTCTTCTTCTTCCTTCTTCTTCTTCCTTCTTCTTCTTCTTCTTCTTCCTTCTTCTTCTTCCTTCTTCTTCTTCTTCTTCTTCCTTCTACTTCTTCCTCTTCTTCTTCTTCTTCTTCTTCTTCTTCTTCTTCTTTTTCTTCTTCTTCTTCTTCTTCTTCTTCTTCTTCTTCTTCTTCTTCTTCTTCTTCTTCTTCTTCTTCTTCTTCTTCTTCTTCTTCTTCTTCCTTCTACTTCTTCCTCTTCTTCTTCTTTGTCTTAGTCTTTTTCATCTTCTTCTTTTTAACAATCAATAATTTTATTAAATAAAATGATAACAATAGACAGCCAAATAGTACTTAGGAGGAAATATATTTCTCTAAATACATACATAAATAGAAATTTATAGATCTAATAAATAATATGCATCTAAAAAACATAGTAAAAGAAAAAACCTGTCTCCAATTAAATGCCAAAATAGAAATCCCCAAAATCAAAAGAGAAACCAATAAATCTGAAGTAAAAATTAAACAAAATAAAACAAAAAAAAACACTGTTTAACTAATAAATGAAATTAGGAACTGAATTTATGAGACAAAAAATAAATGTCATTGATTATTTTGATCTATAATAACAACAATATTGTGAATGACTCAGCAATACACTGATTCAAGACAATCCCAAAGGATTCATGATACTAGCTCCAGAGAAAAAACCTGATGTTATCCCTCCAGGGAAAGAACTGATGTTGCCTGAATACAGAGGGAAGCATATTTTTTCCATTTCTCTTTTTCTATTTGAGTCTTGTACAAAATGAATAATATGTTAATGTCTTACATGATCGCATATTTATAACATATCAGATTGCTGGCCATTTCAGTGAGAGAGGAGGTAGCAATGGAGGGATGAAACTTGGAATTCATTTTTTATTAATATTAAAAATTGTTTTAAAATATAATTGGAGATTAAAATATCATTTAAAATAAAATAAAAGAAGAACAAAGCCAAATTACCAATATCAAAAATAAAAAGGGTGAATGTACAACCAATAAAAATGGAATTAAAGTAACCATCAGGAACTATTTTGTTCAACTTTGTGACAGCAACACTGATAATCTTTTTTTTTTTTTTTACAATTCTTCTATACATATCTTCACAATTATCATGCTACACAAGAAAAACCACATCAAAAAGAGAAAAAATGAGAAAGAAAATAAAATGCAAGTAAATAATAATAAAAAGATATAATAATAAAAACTACTATCTTGTAATCCATTCTCACTCCCCAAGTTATTTTTCTGAGTGCAGATGGCTTTCTTCATCACAAGACCATTTAGCCACATTTTCTTTATACTGGATTTGTACACTTGATTTTTAAAACTAATTAAGGAAGAACTGACAGTGAGAATTCCCTTTCTCTATTTTCTTGAAAGTCCATATGTCATATTATACCAGAAAGGAAGAATATTTGCATGCAGTGGGTAATTTATAAAAGTGAGTAATAAAGGAATAGAATAGAATGACTAGGACTATTTATGAGATTAGTCAAAGATATTATAGCATGAGGATGGAAGTGCCATTTTATTATAGAAAGAAGTAAATCTAAAGGAATTATTTTGAAGTGAAGTTTATCATCCCTCTCCTTAATCTCTCTCCTTCCATTCCTTCCACTTGATATTGCTAACTACAAGCACAATTCTTTTCTACTGCTCAGGATTTTCTACTAATATACCAAGAAAATTTTATCCATCCCAGTGAACTTCCCATTAAAGATCTCTCTTCCCATGAAATTTTAGCTATGTTTAGACAGAATGTTACTGTCCTCAAAAGAGGGCACTCTATATAGTACAAAACTGAATGACAATAACTTCATCAAACTGAGGATAAGCAATTCACTTAGGGTCACAGAGATATAAAATGTCCGAAGTTAGATTTGAACTCAGATCTTCCTGACTCCAAGCCAAGCACCCCTGTAAACTAGAAAATCAGTATAAAAATTTTGGCCCTATGTTTGTTCTAGAGAAGTCTGAATTTTTTTTTTGTTTCTTTTAGGAGGTATTAACAGTATCTTATTGTAAAATTTGGATTGATATTATAAACTACTATACATATATTTTAGGCATTTCTGAGTTTCTAAACTTTTTCAGTGCCATCTGCTCACCTTCACTTGCCATCTCCCCAAATTCTCATTTTTTAAAATGTCAACCTATGATATATTGAAACCCTAATGGGAAAAGTCATGATATGGAAGGGAATGAATGAGAATACAATTAATTCTCTAATAATATTCCTTAAATTTGAGGACAAAGATTTTTTTCTTTCTTTCTCTCTCTCTCTTTTTCTTTCTTTCTTTCTTTCTTTCTTTCTTTCTTTCTTTCTTTCTTTCTTACTTTCTTTCTTTCTTTCTTTCTTTCTTTCTTTCTTTCTTTCTTTCTTTCTTTCTTTCTTTCTTTCTTTCTTTCTTCTCTAGTACCTATAATGGGAGAGAGAGGGGGAAAGAGGGAGAAAAGATAGAATGGGGAGACACAGGAGGAGTAGGAAAGGAGAAATGGAAAAAGGTTGTTGACTTTTGATCTACTGACTATCACACTAAAACCTTGTCTCAAATCAATTAAAACTATTACCTTAGTAAATGAATAAAATTGAATGAAAGTCAATGAATTCTTTTTTTTAATTATAGCTTTTTTATTGACAAAATATACGCATGGGTAATTTTTTACAATTGTCCCTTGCACTCACTTTTGTTCCAACTTTTCCCTTCTCTCCCTCCATCCCCTCCCCTAGATATCAGGCAGCCTTATGCATGTTAAATATATTAAAGTATATCCTAGATATAATTGATATAATATATGTGTGCAGATCCATACAGTTCTCTTGTTGCCCAAGAAGAATTGGATTCAGAAGGTAAAAATAATCTGGGAAAAAAACAAAAATGCAAATAGTCCACATTCATTTCCCAGTGTTCCTTCTCTGAGTGTGACTGATTCTTTCCATCTTGATCAATTGGAACTGAATTAAATCTTCTCTTTGTTGAAGATATCCATTTCCATCAGAATACATCCTCATACAGTATTGTTGTTGAAATGTATAATGATCTCCTGGTTCTGCTCATTTCACTCAGCATCAGTTCATGTAAGTCTCTCCAGGCCTTTCTGAATTCATCCTGTTGGTCATTTCTTACAGAACAATAATATTCCATAACATTCATATACCACAATTTACCCAACCATTCTCCAATTGATGGGCATCCATTCATTTTCCAGTTCCTAGCCACTACAAAAAGAGCTGCCACAAACATTTTGGCACCTGCAGGTCCCTTTCCCTTCTTTAATATTTCTTTGGAGCATAAGCCCAGTAGTAGCACTGCTAGATCAAAGGGTATTCACAGTTTTATAACTTTTTGGGCATAATTCCAAATTGTTCTCCAGAATGTTTGGATTCGTTCACAGCTCCACCAACAAATGTATCAGAGTCCCAGTTTCTCCATATCCCCTCCTACATTCATCATTATCTTTCCTTGTCATTCTAGCCAATCTGACAGGTGTGTAGTGGTATCTCAGAGTTGTCTTAATTTGCATTTCTCTGATCAATAGTGATTTGGAACACCCTTTCATATGAGTGGAAATAGTTTCAATTTCATCATCTGAAATTTGTTTGTTCATATCCTTTGACCATTTATCAATTGGAGAATGGCTTGATTTCTTATAAATTAGAGTCAATTCTCTATGTATTTTGGAAATGAGACCTTTATCATAACCTTTAACTGCAAAAATGTTTTCCCAGTTTATTGCTTCCCTTCTAATCTTGTTTGCATTAATTTTGTTTGTACAAAAGCTTTTTAATTTGATATAATCAAAATTTTCTATTTTGTGATCAATAATGATCTCTAGTTCTTCTTTGGTCACAAATTCCTTCCTCCTCCACAAGTCTGAGAGGTAAACTATCCTATGTTCCTCTAATTTATTTATAATCTCATTCTTTATGCCTAAATCATGGACCCATTTTGATCTTATCTTGGTGTATGGTGTTAAGTGTGGGGCATGGACCCATAGTCTGCCATACTAATTTCCAGTTTTCCCAGAAGTTTTTGTCAAATTGTGAATTCTTGTCCCCAAAGTTGGGATTTTTGGGTTTGCCAAACACTAGATTGTTATAGTTATTAAGTCATAAGAATTAATTAAGAATTCATAAGAAGTTTTTTTTCAAATATAATAAAATCAATAAAGGTATGTAGAAGGGGAAAATAACTTCACAATGACCATATTTCACAACAGACCACAATTGTACAATCACAAAACTGACTGTAAAGTGTAAAGAATATACAATGACACTGATTACTATTACTTGACATGAAAAGCACATTTATTTGATTCAATAAAGCAAAATTCTCACTTTAAGACTATCCTCCAACAAGGTATATCCCATGTGTATGTCAAAATCATACATGATTACTCAAGATATGTCACAACAGAGATAAATTTGTTTGACAATCCATGGCATGAGGTGAAAAAAGAGAGACTAAGGACAGTGAAAGGTAAAGTTTACTTTAAAGCTCATTCTTCCTCTGGACTTGCCTTTTTCAAGCACAGAGTTCAAACAGAAGAGGGATTTCCTCTACAAAGCTATGTTCCAAGTCTTGGCGCACTCAGCACAACGTCATTCACAAACAGAGGCACTGGGGACCTTGGGTTCTACAGGGAGTCACTCGAGTTTGAACTCTTTGCTGGACATTCTCCATGACAGTGAGCAACACCTTTGGCAAATCTTCTTTTCCCTGTTTTATGCCTCACTTGATATTAATAATCAGAAGGTTGTCAAACCAAGTTATATCTGTTATTATGTTTTTCAAGGAATTATTTATGATTTTGACATGTGCATGGGATTCATCTTGTTGGCAGTTATCTTTAAGGCAGTTGTGTTCTATGAAATCAAATGTCTTTTTATAGGTAAAAAATAACAACACAAAAATCTTCCATCATTATACACACAAGAAAAACCATACGGTTGAAGAAAGCCCATTGAACAAATGACATTCAGTTTGTTGGACCTATAGAGCACATATTGACTAATGTGTGTTGGACATATAGTAGGCATAGAGACTAAGTTAGACTCAGAATTAAGCAAGAGGAAAAGAGTAAACTGTATTGCCTTTGGGAAATTGCATAGCTCCTTTATGGATCCCAAGCTTCTCTCTGAAACAAAGATCCATCTTCCTCTGGCAATGAGTGGCTATGAGTCATGGAACACTACAATATATGAAAAACTAAAGTTGGCATTCACCCAAAGAGCAATAGAGAGGAAGAGGAGAGGCATTAAAAAACTGAAACACAACACAAATAAGGAACCACAGTCTATAGGATATGATCAGAAAACATATATAATTTAGGGAAAAAACATAGTTATGTAATGAGAGTGTAGGACAGTTGATAGAATGTTGTATGTATGCATGTATGTGTATGTATGCATGTATGTATTTATTTAGGTTGACTTTTATCATGAGTTCCTGGATACATTTTCCATAATTTTATAGAACTTTGATGAACATCATTTCTTCCTTCTTGAGCCACATGAATGAGCTACTTGCTGTTAAAAAACCAGTAATGTGGTAATCAATTGGGACACTGAACTCATTTTGACTATACTCATACACTGGGCAGACATAACTTAAATGTTCTTGAAAGGAGGAAACCAATGCTTTTAAGAATTAAGGACTAAATTCCACCACTAGGTTTATACACAGCTCCCATTGATTCAAGGTATTTAGGAAATGTTAGTCAGGATCTCACAAGTTTGCAAATCCTGTCCTTTTCTATTTTAAACTAGTTTGCCCAACCCTCCCCAATAGTAAGCAGACCTTATGGATCACAAGAAAAATAAGCTTAAAACATGGGGAAGGGGAACTTAAGTTTTTTTTTTTTTTTTTAAACATAGGTTCATTGATAAAAAATAATGAGAAAAGATAAATGCATACAGCTTTTTCTTGGCATGGCCCCATGGAAAATGGAGAATTTAGAAAATTATCAAGAAAATTTAGGTTTAAAAATCACTTTAATCTGTAACCTGACAATTTTAAGTAGAGGATCAACAATGCTCAGTAACTTAGATCTGTGCTTTCCTAAATAAGGGCCTGGTACTCCTAATGGGCCGTAGAACATGACATGATCTCCAGTAACCAATCAAATGCTGGACATACAAGTCTTTCACAAGAAAGCCACTTGAAGGACATGTTTGTCTGTTTATTAATATAGTTTATCTCTTGACCCTTTTTGCCATTGTCTTCTAATAATATCCTACTCTGACCCTTCTGACAGCTGTCCTGCTAAGAGCTATCCAGGCTCTTAATATACCTTCTTTTGTTCCAACGTCAATTAATAGCAACTGAAGTATATTTACCAGTAGTGAGTTATGTAGGCAAAATTCTTCCTACTTCTGACATACTCCTCATTCTGAATCCTAGATCACCTTGTGATCCATCTCTGATTACATTCTGAAGTAGTGGCCAATCAATAAGAGTTCCATTCACCTCTCTTTTGCTTGCAGTGAGAGAGAATGAATTGTATAAGACAAATAGCATGGATGCACATTGATCTACATCTCAGACTCCTTATCCTATCTTTTCCTCAAAACCTTCCCTCTTCTGAATTTCTCTCTTTTTGTCAAGGGTACCACCATCCTAGTAGTTACCTAGGTTCACAACCTTAGTATCATCCTTGACTCCACATAGTTCAACATCCTTCACTCCACATACCCCAAAGATTCTTAATCTGAAATCCTGAACTTATTTTCTTTTTAAATATTTTGACATTTCAGCATGATTGGTATCTTTTCTAATGCTATGTATTTTATTTTATAATTTAAAAAACTTTTTATTCTAAGAAGGGGACCATAGACTTTAGTAATTTGCCAAAGGGGTCCATGACCCCCAAAAGATTAAAAAATTTTGATATCAGTTTTTATATCTTATCAATTTTACTTCTACAACATCTCTCAGGCCCATTTTCTTCTTTCCACTAACACCACTACTATACTTATTCAGGACCTGGATTACTGCAAAAGCTTTCTAATTGGTTTCTCTGCCTCAAGTCTACTTTATTCCACTATTCTCAAAATTTCCAAAATGATATTTCTAATGTGAAGGTCTGGTGATGTCCCTTAACAAATTATTGTAGATGCTGTTGATTCTAAGATCAAATATGATTTCATCACTAGTCTTCTAAAATGTATGTGTTCTATATGTTTTATTATATACATAATTATGTACAGTGGTCCATAAACACAATTTAGTAAAAAAGTAATATAGCTGTCTGACCCTGGGTATATTACTAAACCTTATTTGCCTCAGTTTCCTCATTTCTCAAATGACTTAAAGAAGGAGATGGCAAACCATTCCAGTTTCTTTGCCAATAACCCCCCAAAAAGGGCCACTAAGAGTCAGACATGACTAAAAATGACTTAACAACAAAAATACCTAACTGGGAACATATGCTCTTTTTTATTGACAGGAGTATATAATAAAAAAAAAAGAAAAAAAAAAGAAATCACTGAACAGAGATAATGGATATAAATTGTTTGGGTAGTAAATTAAACAAACAACAACAAAAAAGTGGTTTTGATTTTATAGTATTTGCTCCAGAGAGATCAAATTTCCCTCCAAAGTCACTTGCTGGGAGCTCTGCTTCTTTTCATTCTTTAGAGTTAATCTGTTTACCTTTTCCTAACCTTTGCAAAGCCAGATTTACAAGGTAATGTACTCTATATGTCAGTAAAGAGAAGATAACCTAGAACAGGGATTGCTAACACTGGTACATTGACTTTTGAATTGGCTGCTTTCGACCAGTTATCTGCTGAAACACTTTATCCTTTTATGAGGGTGAATCCAGAGTGCACTGAGTAATGTACAATAAAATTAGTTCTAGGGGGAAGGAGTAGAGAAGCACCAAGTTTAAAAAGAAAGTGTGGCTAGATAAGCCCAGTAAAAAATAAGCCTCAATGACTTCATTGTGAAGTAATGACTTCTTACCAAATAACTGCATTGTAGTTTTATCTTTCCAACCATGATTGTGTTAATGCTCTAAAATTAAATCTCTTGTGAAAGTTATCTGGAATTTCTCAACAAGTTTTTAAAGCGGTTTTATTTTTTCATCAGAGGTCATGCCTCAAGAATTTGTAGGAATTCCGCCTGGAAAGTCATAATCAGTGGAAACTGGCAGTCAAAGCTAATTTATATTACTCTTCCAGATAAAAATTCCTTCCGTCTTAGACCTGCATTTCAAAAAAGATTATTATCACTCTGGAGAGAATACATCAGTGAAGAAAGAGGAGGAATGACCTCAGGGATCTCTACCGCATCTGTATAGCTATACATTTGATTCTTTTTCAGTCTCATTTTAAAAAAAAATCTTTCCCTTTGAAATGCTTCAGTGATACAGAGAGGCAGAAAGCAAAGGTCCAGTTTAACAAGAAACATCAAAGAGAGCCACCTTCATTTCCCCCCTTCTTCTAGTTTCTTATGAGCAAGAGGGGATGATGGCACCTATAAAAGGGAAGGAGGCAGGTGCTTTTCCTAATATGGTAGCAGTAGACCTTCATGCCTTTTGCACTGAATGTGGTGGGTTTTTACCCAAGTCAAACAATGCCTTTTTCTTTCATCTTCTCCTTTCCACATCTCTGTCTATCCAAAAGGACTACTGGTGTTCAGAGAATTCAGGCAATATTTGCTCCCCATTATGGACATGTAGTAATAGTGAACAGTACAGACAAATTAAGGATAATAATGTTTACCGAAGCTCTCCCATTAGTCAACTCATTCTATCAATTGGGTTTGGTACCTTCTCCAAGAAAGCTGCTTAGAACACTGAATAGTCAAATGAATTGCTGGGAGCCACACAGAAAGTATATGGTAGAGTCTTGAACCCAGATCAACCTGGTTTTGAGGTCAGCTTTCAACCTGGTTTTGAAGTCAGCTTTCTGTCTACTTATCAACTTTCAATAGATATTCCAAAGTGCTTTACAATGATTAAGAGTTTAAGAATTATTTTTACCTCAGTGAGTTTGGCCAAAGGAACAGCATTTCAAAAGGGGTAAGTCTTAAAAGTCAGAAAGCCAAAGTCAAGTCTTTCCTTTGAGCTTCCTATCTGTGTGATCTGAGTGCCTCTACTCCTCACTCTGACTCACTCAAGAAATGCAATCTTCCATCTTTGTACCTGGATTATGATAACAACCTTCTACTTGGTCTCTCTAGTAGCTCCCTGTTATTTCCAGCATTAAATACAAAATGCTTTGGCATTTCAATTCCTGACCTCTTCCTCCTTTCCAGTCCTACACTTTATTCCCCTTTGATCTGCCCTCTTTGTTGTTCTTTACTCCATGTTCCAAATCCAAGACTTTTCAGCCAGTAATGCAAAGCTCTTATGAACATAGGAAACATTCTATTTACTCGAAATTCAATCATCCTTATTGAAATATTTCAACAAGTTTTTTTAACTTAAATCTACTAGTGTCATGCATGCATTTCTTACACAATTCCAAAAAAATCATATATTTGGTGCAAGACCATTGATAATCCTATGTAGTTTTCGGCGGGTAGGTAATTCTTTAACAGTGGAAACAGAAGACAGATTTGCTTCCAATTGTGAGCTCATTCCTAAGGTCACCACTAAAAGCTGAGAGAGAGGTTGGGTCCAAAATAAACAACTGCTTGAACTATAAAGCATTTCTCTCAGAGGGTGCCCAGCTTTGTATGAAAGAATTCCACCTCAATCATGGACAGGCATCTCTAGCTTTTTCAATCTATTAGAGGGTATTTCCAGTGTCTGTCTCTTGCACATTGACCCTTTCCCCACCCTATAGCTATTTCTCAAGAATCTTGATTTTAGATTTAGACCCATACATTTCTTAACCCTCCTGGATCTTTGTACTTCTGATGCTCTGGAAGGATGGAAAAGTCTAGTTCTAAACTATCTGTAGGGGGAAAAAACTGCTAACTCAATTGGCTAGAAAAGTCAGCAAATAAGCCAAAAAGTTTAATTTGTTGTAACCTATGATTTCTTAGTAAATATTAACTAATAGTTGAAATATGCATGGATTTACTTTTCTGGACTCTGTGAATCTTTAAAATAATAATTTCATCAAAAAGAAAAATCAAAGTGGCAATGGTTTTTAATGGTTGATAAAGGCAGACTGGCTAGTCAGCTTCCCCTAATTCATTCAAAGCTACCCTTTTTGGGTGTATTTTTAAAAATTCATTATATCATAACTTTTAATTATTTACCTAGCAGATTTATAGTTTCCTTTACAGGTTCCAAAGATATCCCCTAATACCCTGGCAGTCTGGGAACCTATAGTCAACTTGTCATCCTCTCAAACAAACTAAGTACTATGTGTTGAACTACATGAACTTCTGTCTCAGTCATATTTGCCACAGTGCCAAGTCCATCATCAGTAGTGAAGATTCAACCATTTGCTCAGAGATGAGTCCCTAGAAACTCTTCAAAGGATTTGGGCATGAGAAAGAACTATATGAAGGAGTTGTTCTAGATGACCTTGAAGGTTGCTTCCATCTCTAAATCTATAAGCTTAAGGACCCATGTTCCATTGATAGTCCACTACAGAAGAAAATCCACTTCCTAGCCAAGGCACTGGTCTCATATGGAAACCACTATTTTCAGAGGCTAGATGCTCAAAGGTTATTCCCTCTTTATGATTTTTCCATTCACAGCTCCTCTGCACTTTTTCCTACTCTTTTCCTTCCATCAAGAAAGCAGATGGAATGCATTAACCTATGCCTCAATCTTCACTCCTCACTGTCAGTTTCTAAATACAATAGCATAATCATCAAGATATGCTTTGGGAAAATCTATTCCCTTCCATGATCCTGCTTTCTCCTCTCACTTCACTGTATTTATTTATTTCTCTCCTAAATGCCAGACTCTACTATCCCTGTCTCTCCTATTGGTGAAGGACATTGCCTTGGGGCTATCATTTGGAAGAGACTCTTGTTTAAATTATCACCTTCTGCTCTAGATCTTTCATCCATACACATATGGGTCAAATCCTGTTAAAAACAAACTCTGAGGACTTGAGCACATTCCTTTTATGAACTGAAATCCAGTTGTAGTGAATGCTGCTCAAAAGCCAAAAAAACTAGTCCTTGGGATTTTTTCATTTTTTTCCATAGAGATTTCTGATATCCTTAGGACAAATGAATTTTATCCTTAATTTTTCTGTGAGAAGAGGAAGCAAACAGAGGGCATAGGGCATTGTGTTAGGCTTAGGAATTAGAATGGATCTCATGTTGTTGGGGTTTGTTTGTTTGTTTGTTTTGACTGGCTGCTCATCATATGTGTAATAAGACCATAATAAAAATAAATAAAACCTGCCTTGCGTGAACCATGGCAAGGATAATATCTGAAGGTCTTGTCCATAAACATTTCTTCCCTTCTTTGATTTTTTTTTTTTGCTAGATCTCTATAAACTTTTTTTTTAGAGCTCAAAAATTTTTTTATATATTTAATTTTCTGATATATATTCATAGAGTAATTTTATATATATATATATATAATATATACACATTTTTCTGTGCATACATACATTACACACACACACACACATACACACACACACACACACACACACACACATATATATATATATAGCTATGTATGTATATATATACATTTATCCAGAAAAGTTGGGCAATATTTACTGGAGCAGGAATTATACAGACACACACACATGCATATGTATATAAAGGCATAGGGTTATATTTATATATGTACAACAGATTTATATCTATTCATTATGAATCATAAGATTTTAGAATTAAAAGTATTCTTACATATCTTTGTTTTACAAGGGATGAAACTAAAACACAGTGCTGGCACTATTAGCACTTAATAAATGTCTATCGGATTGAATTTTATTGGATTGTTGGAAGTGATTTGTCTAAATTCACATAAGTAGATAAAAAAGGTCTATGTCCTTTGACTCTAAATCCATTGTTCATCAGATAATGATGATTATTAGCCACTAATTGATTTAATGACCTAATAGTAAAGCTGAGATAATAGCTTATAGATTTAGAAGTAATGATGATTATTAACAACTAATTAACTTAGCAACCTAATAGTAAAACTGAGATTAAAAACTTAGACTTCCATCTAGAAGAAACCTTTAGAAGTCTTCTAGTTTAATCTCCTCACTTTACAGAGAAGAAATAGAGTATTCTAGAATGTCAATGACCTCTCCAAGGTCACCCAGTTCATACTTTCCCCTTCTCCCTTGCGACTTTGGATAAGACATTTTGCTTCTTTTGACTTGAGTTTCTTTGTTTCTTAAGTGAGATTGGATTCTAAGGTCCATTCTAGCTTTAAATCTGTGAGTGTAAGTTCTGAATATCTGTTTACTCATTTGAAATTCAAATTACTTAATAATGATTATGTCTTGGTCATATCATATATGGAATTGATCAAAGTGCTTAAACTATATATATGCTTGGGTGTGTGTAGTGGGTTAGCTATAATTAGCAATTAGCAATTTGATGCATACCAAGTAGGAAAGACATTATACAAAGACATTGTTTTGTATTTGGTAATCAACCTTCTAAAGGCAAGTTCTGCTTGGCCCTAAGCCATAGGAAACAAGATGTTTTATTTCAGTGTGAATTTCCTGGTTTGATATTTAAATAAATAACATAAAATGTGACAGATGAGAAAAACAATGAGCATGATGAAATGATTGCACTAGAAATGCCAAATCCAGAAAGGGGAAGGGAGAAGATGAGGAGAAGGAATATATTCTCAATCCTTAGTGAAAAGTTCTGCAATTAGAATTTTGTGTTTTAGTTTTATCAGTGTTTGAAAGTATGCTGTATTTTCTTTTCCCCTTTAATATCATTCAAATTTAAACCTTTGTTTAGGAGAAACAGTGTCCATTTCCTTCCCATTCCCACTGACCTTCCTTTATTTTTTAACTCTGCTAGAGTTTGGCTGAGTCCAAATTTTGAATCCAAAAGTGACAAAAATTATTAAGAGAACAGCTGTTCTCATTTCTGGTGGTGCCTGCACAAGGAACCTTCTCATCCTCATGAGATAAATTAACAGCTACAGGTCCTTGAGGAAAGCTGTGGCCCTGAAGTTATGGACCAGGCATGTAAATATCCTCATTACCTTCCAGAATTGTAGGATTTTCCCCAGGACCAGGACACAATAATGACCTCTTTCTCTAGATCTCCTTATCACTACTTTTAACATAGGTTTATAAGAGGTATGATGATATAATACCTCCTTTAGCAACTGCCAGTTCCATGAAGTTCAAAAGGAAGCTGTTGATGTGTAAGGGGAATAAAGGAGTTTGTAACCATGATAAATGGCAGTAAGAGAAAGTAATAGAGGTGAGCAAATGGGAAGTGTTTTGGCTGCAAAGCAGGGGATAATTTCATGGGATGATTTTTGAGAGATGTCCGAACTTAACTCCCGTAGTTTCTATTCTGCCTACTTCTTATTTTGAATAGTTACCTAAAAAATAAAAGAAATTTAAATAATTTATCCAATGGATAAGAATATCTTTCTCAATGCTTAAATGGGGCTTAAAAGGCTAGACAAATGGTGCAAACTCACTTGGATCAGAGACATTTCAAGAATACTCAAAGGAGAGTTTAACTTTGTCATATATCAGATAATGAACCAGCCATCAGCCACATAAGAAAAATGGAGCTGAATATTTTCTTTCTTTTCTTCCTCCCTCCCTCCCTCCCTCCCTCCCTCCCTCCCTCTCTCTCTCTCTCTCTCTCTCTCTCTCTCTCTCTCTCTCTCTCTCTCTCTCTCTCTCTCTCTCTCTCTCTCTTCTCTTTCTTTCTTTCTTTCTTTCTTTCTTTCTTTCTTTCTTTCTTTCTCTTTTCTAATACCCAATATCTCATGATTGGATGGAGTTGTTAAAATTCATCCAAAGGAAAGATTCATCCAACTAGAGTTTTTATTGATATTTTAATCATGTCTGACTCTTCCTGACCCCGTTTGGGTTTTTTTGAGGAATATGCCGGCATGGTTTGCCATTTTCCTCTCCAGCTTATTTTACAAATGAGGAAACTGAGGCAAACTAGGTTTAATGATTTGCCCAAGATCACACAGGTAGTAAGTGCTTGAGACTACATTTGAACTCAGGTCTTCTTACCTCCAGGCTCTATTCTCTAGACACTGGGCAGTAAACCTGCGTAATGGTGAGCAATTCACTCAGCTAGAATCAAAGCTGCTTTCTTTAAGTGTCAGTACTGGCATGACTTCCCTTTGGCCATCCAGACTTCTTGTATTTAGGTTCTCCAAATATATTTGAATTTAACTTCATGTTCATTCTCTATAGATATCTCTATATAGTTGTCCCCTTCTTTAGAATGTAAGTTTCTTGACAGTTGGGCAATTTCATTGTCTTTGTATTCTCAATGATTAATACAGCAGCTAGCATAGAAAATATATTTAATAAATGTTTTTTATTGATTAATTGATAACTTCCTGCTATGGAATGAGAAACAAATATAAGAAGGTAATAAAAAGACAATGTTAACAGTAACCACAATCAGGATACTTCCTTTATTTCCATGTGATACAAATAACCTTTGCAAAAGGATGCTAGAATAATTCTTTCTTCTAAGACTCTACAATACCATGCACAGATTTATATAGATCCACTTTTTCTGCTCTTCTCCCCATTTCCTTCCCACTTACCTCTTTCAGACATGCATTATGACAATTTTCCCAAAACAACAATGCACATATCCCACTTAGGACTGAAGTATAGTGGTACCTCTCAAGAATGGGACATAGTTGAAGTAAGAAGGCAAAAGTCAAAAAATTTTTTTACATATCTTTTTGAGTGCAACTCTTATGTAAACATACTGCTTTTTTTCAATGAAAACAAAATCCAAATTAAAGCAAAACATAACAAAATGGAATTTAGCAAAATTACCTCAATTGATAGAAATGCAAAGTAGCCATTATTTAAAAATATGGGGGGCAAAGAACTCCTAAATCAGTTTGTGGGGTTCCAACAAAGGAATGATCTGCCATCATGACTGTCAGTTAGGTACAGAAGAAATATGCAGCATTTGAAGAGAAAGTATATTATTCTAAAAATTAATAATTTCTGTGTGGAAATTCAAATAACTGTTGTATTTCATAACAATATTATTTTGTACTATATATTAACTATAAAACAACTTGATACTATAGAATAACCTGATTCCTTTCAAAACTGAAAAAAAAGCTATAATAAATTTAATTATAATTTTTAAAAATGTTTTAAGTGAACAACTATAGTGTTCTTTTCTCTAAGTTGTAATTGTTCTCTGGGAGCAGATCTCTTGGGGAGCTTCTGAAGACAGCCTTCCTTTCAGTTCTGTGTAATCACCCCAAATGCAGCCAGGAGTTAAAGTCCAAATCCTTTATTGTCTCTTCCAAAATTTTATCTCCTTCACTTGGGGCTCTGCTATTTTTCTGGAGGCCTTCTGGATCTTGCTGCTAGTCCTTTGTCACTTCCAGCTTCTGCCTCTAGCTCCCTCTGAATCCAAAGCCTCCAGCCAGCACAAAGGTGGAAAATGGGAATGAATCTTGACTCTGAATCTCCTAGAGTGTGGGATTGTGGGTTTCTG
Organism: Sminthopsis crassicaudata; assembly: GCF_048593235.1. Lineage (NCBI taxonomy): Eukaryota > Metazoa > Chordata > Mammalia > Dasyuromorphia > Dasyuridae > Sminthopsis > Sminthopsis crassicaudata. The sequence continues at coordinate 116,157,804 of NC_133620.1, read as the reverse complement.
TGGGCTTGTGAATCTCCTCAAAGTCCATGAATGGGCATGTCCTTTTATATACTCTCTAAAGGTGTGAAGTCTAATGTGTGAACCAATGAGTGAATTCCTTTAAAGGTATGAACTAAGTACATTACCTTGTCTCAAGTTCTGGCCCATAACATCTCCTTGTAGGATCAGAGCAATCATACTGAACCATGCTAAATTAGATAATTATATCCATTCCAGTGACTTGACACCTTGTAAGAATCCTAACAAACAACTATTCATGATGAATAGTATCTTAATAGTAGCTTAATACATAGCTTAAAAGGAAAAGGCCACTTTAGAGGCCAATCCCACCCCCTTTAAGATGATCCTCCATTTGCTCTGTATTTTGTATTTAACAATTTATATGTACATTATCTCCCTTATTAGAATGTATAGTCTTTAAGGAAAAGAACTATCTTTGCTTCTTCTTTGCATCCCTAGAACTTAGCAAAGTACCTTGTGTGTAGTAAACTTATTTACTGACTGACAGAGGGATGAATAGATTGAAATGCCACATTAAGTAAAATGTTGATTATAATTGAGAGTTCTATTTAATGGAAAAATACATTGTGGAAGAATTGTATCAAATTTATCATTGATGTAACTCAACAGATATAAAAATATAATGTAGTGCTACAAACATTATGTTGGGTTTTTTGTTTGTTTGTTTATTTTGTTTTGTTTTTGGTGAGGCAATTGGAGTTAAATGACTTGCTCAGGGTCACAAAATTGTCTAAGGTCAATTTTGAACTTATATTCTCCTCTATTCCTCATCCCACCTAGCTGCCTCATTTATTGCTTTTTTTTCTTGCTAAGGCAATTGGGATTGAGTGACTTACCCAGGGTCATGAAGCTAAGAAGTGTTAAGTGTCTGATGTCTGATTTGAACTCTGGTCCTCCTAACTTCAAGGCTGGTGCTCTATCCACTGCGCCACCTTTTTGCACTATTAAAAAAATACATTACATATGTTCTATCTTACATCTCCCAAAAAATAATCATTTAGGTTGAAAGATATGACTATTTATATATAATTTTGCATGTTGTTTAAAGAGTAATCTACTTTGTTTAAAAAAAAGTCAATTAAAAGAAAGATTCACAGCAAAATTGTGTGATGAGGACATGGCAATATGGACATCATGTGTAACATGATGATTTTTTTATGCCAAGTACTTCAAGAGGAATTTAAACCCCCAAAAACAAAAGAAAGAAAAGAACAGAAAGGAGTTTACAACTTTCTTGATTAACATGATAAAAAATTACATATAAGCAGAGAAAATAATCAAGCAAATTACTTAATAACAATTTTTTTTTTCTGAAACTACATATCCAGGGTATATTTCTAAAAAGCTGAGGACTCTCAATCAGTGTGAAATCCTTAACACATATAATGGTTCAGAAAGATATTTATGAAAAAGTTGATAATACATTTAAAAATTATATTTTTATATATCTCCATATTTAAATTTTAAAATATACTTGTCATGAAAATGAATAGATAAATGTAAGAAAGCAAATACCTATTTAATAACCACATACCTAATCTAGAAAAGTAATTCTCATTTTATTTTATAGACCTAGACATTTTAAAACAAAAATAGAGGAGTAACCCATTTGCTGTGAACAGTTATAATACAGTTGTCCTTAAATATATCTGAAAAAAATAGTTAATAGATTTGTGTTGTGATAGTTTCTAGAGAAAAAAAAATTTGAAAAAGGAAAGAAGAAAAAGAAGGGAAAAGGGAGAGAAAAGAAAAAGAGAGGGAAGGGAAGAGAAGGAAGGAAGGAAGGAAGGAAGGAAGGAAGGAAGGAAGGAAGGAAGGAAGGAAGGAAGGAAGGAAGGAAGGAAGGAAGGAAGGAAGGAAGGAAGGAAGGAAGGAAGGAAAAAAAGTCTGTAATGGATAATTAGAAGTTTCAGGGAAGAATAAAACAATTAGCAATAGGAAGCTGAAGAAACAGAGACATTGTCAACATGATATGACTGCTGGGAGTGCAGAAATTATATAGGGATTCAAGGGCTATGGGTACTTCCTCTAATTAAGGTTCTGAGCATGAATTCCTAACAACAGAAGAAGAAGGATTCAGGAGTGGAGGCTGCAGTTATAAAATAAACTGCAATGGTAAAAGAATTCTTCAATTTAAAAAATAATTTGATCTGACCACTATAGTACTTTGCCCCCTCCCAGCACTTCTGCATTCAATTTGTACCATATCATTTCACACTCAATGACATGTATTTGTTTTCATACCATTTTCTACCTCCTACTAAAGTCTCAGGTCTCTGGGGAAAGAATTGTAATTTTTTTTCCCTTCAGTATACCCCTCCTCTCTTCCCCAAAATATACAGTATAATAATCTCCATGCAGGACATAACTTATTTAATAATTGAGTAGTTCACAATTTCTCCCAAAAAAGCAGAATCCCTAATAAGTCAGAATGGAGAAAAGAGAGAACAAAGAGGTAGTTGCTTGCTAGCTGTGTGACTTTATGCAAGTAATTTAATCTCCATACACCTCGGTTTCCTTGTATATAAAAGGTAAGACTAGGAAATCTCTACAAGTTTATGATTTTATAAGCTAGCTCACTGAATACAGAGGTGAACAATCCATCTCTCACCTGGAACCTCTCTAACTATAAGAACTATTCAAGAATTCTATAGGAAAAAATTATTTATACATACATATATATGTATATATATATATATATATACATATATATATATATATATACGTTTTGTATTCTTCACTATAGCATAATTTTGCCAGAAACAATTTTATTAATTTATCATTATTATAATCCCAGCATTCTTCTTGTTGTAATTAGAATGATACCTAATTGTTCTAGTATATTAGAATATATTTGGTTAGTCAGCTTCCTGTCTATCCAACTAAAAAACATGACTTCTTTGTATAAGTTTTAGGTTTTCTAAAAGTTTCTGTTAGGTCTGAGTCCAGTCATTTTTTGCATAGTTCTCTAATCCAGAAGTCATTTTAAAAATAGTATCTGAGACTAAGTTTTGGAGTAGGCCCCAAGGTCCCCAAATACTGTCTGAATCAGTCAAGCCACTTTATTCCCAGAAGTATCTCTCTCTGGCCAGCATTAAACATTTTGAGGTAACACTTATAGGATTCTTGCTCAAGGAAGATTTCAAAATATGATAAAGCATAGTCATGCAATGTGTAAAGTAAGATAAAATTAAATAATTTGCTTTACCACTACAGAATAATTTTTTTTTATCTTGGAGCTAAAGCCTCTTTGTTCTTGGATAATCATTCTCCAAGTTAGTAACTAAAATTAAAAAAAAAATCTCTTTCCCATTAGGTTGTGAGATCCTTCAGTGCAAGGACTATCTTTTGCCTTCTTTGTATCCTCAGAACATAGTACAATGCCTGGTGCACAGCTGGAACTTAATGAATGAAATTGATTGATTTAATCAATACTCTAAACACTTTAGGAGAAGAGGAAAGTAAACCTCTTAACTAGACATAATATATTCCTTATTCTAAATCTGGTTATTGTATTATATGATTTGTAAGTTTTGATGATTGTAAAATTTTATATTATAGTACAGGTGATAGAGCTTCAATATGGAGTCAGTTATGCTAAATGGTCCTATTGATCATAAATATATAAACTATGACTGCTTGTACATTTCTAACAGCTTGATTCATTCTGACCTACAACAATCTAAGCTCATAATTGGACTCTAGCTTATAGGGTCATAGACTTGTAGAAATTAGCTAGTCTAACCTTTTTCAGATAAGAAAACTGAGGTACATAGAAACTAAATCACTTGGGTAAAGTTGCACAGCCAACTATAGCAATTATACAACCACACCCATTTTTAGGATTCCTGATTAAGGATTAGGACCCTCACTCAATTTCTGGTCCAGATTAGGTAATTGCCCCATCTAAATCTGGTATTGATAAGGGACCCAGAGAATCTCCATATCACATCTGGGTTTGATTAGGAAAGCCCTCTCCTATATCTGGCATTGATTACCTGTTCCTTACCGAATCCACCTTTAAGGTATAAAATGTTTCTGTTGCGATTCCCCTCTGAGCATGTACTCTCACTGAAATTTTGCCACTGTACAATCTCATGTGAACAATTCTAGCTCTGTGACATTGAATTGCTATCTGCTTGTACTGCCATCTATTATGTGTTTGTTTTTGTTTTTGTTTTTCATTTAAGACAATAGTAATAAAGCATGTTTGATCCTCAGCTATTAATTTCCTGTAAATCTTTTGCTCTAACTTGATTTTCAAGGCCCAATAGAACATATCCTCAATTCATTTTCCAGACTCTTAGTTTTCTTTCATTACTTTTTATATGTTTTCCTAAAAGAAAGGAGGAGGAGAAGATTGAGACCAAGAGAAAGAGAGGAAAGGAAGATACTGTTTCCTGATAAAGGACAGTTTAATTTTCCTTCCTTCAGGTAAACCTAGAAGTAGATTTAGACTGAATAAATATTTATTTTCAGTTGAACTAAAATGAGGTTTTATCATGTTTCCATACAATATAAAATGAATTATGACAAAAATTATAACATCACTCTTTCATCTCTGAAGTCTCAGTCTAGATTAATGTAGATATAGCACTTATATTTGCACTGTGTTTTAAGAAACCTAGCTAGCTAAGCCACAAAGAGAAGGTAGAATACATCCTTATCGTGGTTAATTATACTGAAGAGTGACATGGGGCATTTAAGAAGAAACAGAGCAATTGCTACTGACAGCAATTTGTAAGATTGCCTTGAGGTAACTCTGGATAATCATTGAGAACTGTCCTGAGAAAGCCTTCCAAGCTCAGGGAAGAATGTGGCCGCTCTGTGTGGGTCTAGCAAGGAATGTCCTCTTACGTGGGCATTTGCTATGTTCTTTCCCAGGACATTGACTCATGGAAAGGAAACTGAGGTGGCGATTGTGGTGTGCCTCTGTCTCTTGCCCCAGCCATCTTGTGCACTGTGGTTGTACTTGGTACCCTCCTCACAGTAGGGATCAATTTCCCAGAAGGGTGAGTCTATAATGACAGTGACTCAGAGCCCAGGTTGGCTGATTTATTCAGGCAAGGAGTATGCTGAAAAATCCCACTATCAGCCTAAGATGTTCAAATTGCCTTCTAAATCAGAGAAATGCTCAATTAATCACTGCTCATAACTGAAACTATCAGAAAACCTTTATGGATAAGTCATTAAAAAAAAAAAGTTGGGTGGATTGTGGAATAGGTGTTTCCCTTCCAAATCAGACCACTTCTTTTTAAAATTATTTTTACAGAGTTTTTCATTTGCTGGTCTTCTATAGTTAAATATTGATATTTGCTGAATCCTTATACAAGTACTGATATTGAGGCAAATGTGAGAAAGATGAATTTTGTATCACTAAAATGCTAGGGTCTAGTTTATATGTTCATATTTTCTCTCTGCTCTTAGATTGTTTGCCTGATTGTGAGATACTTAAAAGAAGTCAGATCTCTAAGGATAAGATTTGTCTGCTGGCTTTCTTAAGTTGTCTTCCTCAGGTGTTTAATACCTTTTCTTGGATATCAATTCATCATCATCATCATCCTTTATTTCTATCTTATATTATTGACTAAATGCGGAATTTCGGGAATTTAGGGGAAATTTCAGATATCTGTTGGTATAAAGACTAAGAGTAATTAATCTCAAAGGGACTCAACAATGATACAGGATTCCCTAAAGAAATGTTGATGTGTCCTGTTAATAATTTAAAAAAACACCTATTAATGAACACACAATTTAGTTGAGAAGAAATCAATATAGAATAGACAATAATTTAACGCAATACAAGTGCTTTACAAATATGTTGTTTATCACTTTAAGAAGGAGAGACTTGAGGGATTATGCCTACTTTACTTTAGAGAGATATTTTATCTTAAATGCTTTACCTACAATCCCACAACTCATAAGTGAGAACTGTGACTCCAATGGGGTTTTCTAGAACCAAATTAAGTTTTCTTTCTACTACACCATATAATGTCCCCTCAAACTGGGAGGTGACTGGGTGTCAAATGAATTGGGAATGACCATATGTAGAAAGGCTAGAGTAGTCTTGGGAATAGTTGATATGCTGGGGTTCTAGTGGCAATCAGAGAGTTGAGGAAATCCCTTTTTGGTCGGCACAGGTCTTTCGTGAAAGAATTCATGAACCCAAACTATTAAGTGGCAAAATGGAAGTTTATTGTTGGATGAGAAGAAGTCAGCTTTGCTAAGAGACTGACTTCCTAGTGGCAAAGTCCTATTAGGGAAATGGAGGTTGACACTGAAAAGAAAATATCTTCACAGTGGGTAGGGTCCTGGCAGCTATGACAAAGAGGCAAAGCATGCTACTTTGGACATTCTGCAAAGAAATGAGGGAGTAGAAACCTATTTTATGAGCAGATCTTGGTGGGGGCGAGAGGTGGGGGAGGGAGGGAGAAAGGAGCTGGGGGCAGTTTGAGCTGATCAGACCAGGATGTCCCAAATGAAATTACTTTGAAGGCTTTCTTCAGCCTTAATTTGAATGGAGAGCCAGCTATCAATGGGGGTGATTTGCCTTAGAAATGGCCCAGCCTGAGAAATACACTTTCTGGAGTCTGGGAGGCCAGGAATCAAAGGGGACAGAATTTCAGAGTGTTAATTTTACAGATCAAAGGGGAACAGTTTCACACCCCCATCAACCTCCCCTCAAGCAGTTACCCCCAACTTTATCTGGGATAAAGGGAGAAGATCTCATTGGTATCCTTTGTATCTGCAATTTCAGAGGTTTGCAGATGGTAGAGTCACTCATCTGAGTATGTTATATGAATTGAAGAGTAAGAAGGATACAGAATTATAGAAAAGACCTATAAAGAAAACTCTGACTTTAAATTTCTTTTCTTTTTCCTTTAGTTTGAATTTGTGATTTATCTAATTATAAAGAAAATATATTTTGCTTACATAATTTGCTAAAGATTAAGATAAATATATGCTAATAGAGAAAAAGTAGAAAAGGAAAGTAATTATATTAATTATATGTTAAATATATGTGTAATATATTATATGCATTACATACTGCATATTACATAATTATAGATAAATTATGTTGATTATTTGGTATTGGGAATTCCCTACGACAATGCAGATCAGTAACTGTTTTATAACTTAGAACTTTATAATAACTAAAATTAATAAAGTAGTTCAAAGTTTAAAAATAGCTTTACCCATTTTATCTTATTTGGCCCTCACATCCTCTCTGACATAGGTACTATTATTATCTCCAAATGAGGAAACTAAGACTGAGAGGAATTATATAGCTTTCTAAGGATCAGGTATTCTAGTAAGTGTGGGAGGTACAATTTAAACTTTGCATTTAATGATCTCTTCACAATTTCATATAACAGAGGGGTCAAACTCATAACCTAGAAGTAAAATCCCTCAATATTACCCAATCAAATTAAAATATAATTTAAAAAAAGATTTTTTTAGCATGCTTTGATTTTCATTCAGTCTCCATGATTTCTCTCTGGATATGGATGACATTTTCCATTACAACCCTATTGAAATTTTCTTAGACTGTTATTAGCTAAATCTGTCATAGTTGATCACATAACCTTATTTTTTTCTTCCATTATGTTGTTTTTTAAATTAATTTTATAATTATAACATTTTTGACAGTACATATGCATGGGTAATTTTTTACATTATCCCTTGCACTCCCTTCTGTTCCGAATTTTCCCCTCCTTCCCTCCACCTCCTTCCCTTAGATGGCAAGCATTCCCATACATGTAAAATATGTTATAAATATCCTAGATACAATATATGTGTGCACAACCGAAATTTTTTTGTTGCACAAGAAGAATTGGATTCAGAAGGTAAAAATAACCCTGGAAGAAAAACAAAAATGCAAACAGTTTACACTAATTTCCCACTGTTACTTTTCTGGGTGTAGCTGATTCTGTCCATCATTGATCAATTGGATCTGAATTAGCTCTTCTCCTTGTTGAAAATATCCACTTCCATCAGAATACATCCTCATACAGTATCATTGTTGAAGTGTATAATGATCTCCTGGTTCTGCTCATTTCACTCAGCATCAGTTGATGTAAGTCTCTCAAACATCTCTGTATTCCTCCTGCTGGTCATTTCTTTTTTTTTTTTTTTTTTTTTTTTTTTTTAAATTTTTTTTATTATATATATATATATATTTTATAATATTATCCCTTGTATTCATTTTTCCAAATTACCCCCCCTCCCTTATTCCCTCCCCCCGACGACAGGCAATACCATACATTTTACATGTGTTACAATATAGTCTAAGTACAATACATGTGTGTGAATATCATTTTCTTGTTGCACAATAAACATTAGAATCCGAAGGTACATGCAACCTGGGCAGACAGATATTAGTGCTAACAATTTTCATTCCCCTCCCATTGTTTCTTCTCTGGGTGTATCTACCTCTGTCCATCATTGATCAACTGGAAGTGAGTTGGATCCTCTTTATGTTGAAGATTTCCACCTCCATCAGAATACATCCTCATACAGTATTGTTGTTGAAGTGTACAGTGATCTTCTGGTTCTGCTCATTTCACTCAGCATCAGTTGATCTAAGTCTCTCCAACCCTCTCTGTATTCCTCCTGCTGGTCATTTCTTACTGAGCAATAATATTCCATAACTTTCATATACCACAATTTACCCAACCATTCTCCAACTGATGGACATCCATTCATCTTCCAGTTTCTAGCTACAACAAAAAGAGCTGCCACAAACATTTTGGCACATATATGTCTCTTTCCGCTCTTTAGTATTTCTTTGGGATATAATCCCAGTAGTAGCGCTGCTGGGTCAAAGGGTATGCACAGTTTGATAACTTTTTGGGCATAATTCCAGATTGCTCTCCAGAATGGCTGGATTCTTTCACAACTCCACCAGCAATGTATTAGTGTCCCAATTTCCCCACATCCCCTCCAACATTTGTCATTATTTGTTCCTGTCATCTTAGCCAATCTGACAGGTGTGTAGTGGTATCTCAGAGTGGTCTTAATTTGCATTTCTCTGATCAGTAGTGATTTGGAACACTCTTTCATGTGAGTGGATATAGTTTCAATTTCTTCCTCTGAGAATTGTCTGTTCATATCCTTTGACCATTTATCAATTGGAGAATGGTTTGGTTTCTTATAAATTATGGTCAGTTCTCTATATATTTTGGAAATGAGACCTTTGTCAGAACCTTTGTTTTTAAAAATATTTTCCCAATTTGTTACTTCCCTTCTAATCTTGTTTGCATTAGTATTATTTGTACAGAAACTTTTTAGTTTGATGTAATCAAAATCTTCTATTTTGTGATCAATAATGATCTCTAGTTCTCCTCTGGTCATAAATTCCTTCCTCCTCCACAAGTCTGAGAGGTAGATTATCCTCTGTTCCTCTAATCTATTTATTATCTCCCTCTTTATGCCTAAATCATGGACCCATTTTGATCTTATCTTGGTATATGGTGTTAAGAAAGTGTGGATCCATATCTAATTTCTGCCATACTAATTTCCAGTTTTCCCAACAGTTTTTTCCGAATAATGAATTTTTATCCCTAATGTTGGAATCTTTGGGTTTGTCAAAGATTAGATTGTTATAGATGTACCCTTTTTTGTCCTTTGTATCTAATCTGTTCCACTGATCTACCGGTCTATTTCTTAGCCAATACCAAATGGTTTTGGTGACTGCTGCTATATAATATAGCTTTAGATCAGGTACACTTAGACCACCTTCCTCTGAGTTTTTTTTCATTAGTTCCCTTGCAATTCTTGACCTTTTATTCTTCCATATGAATTTTGTTGTTATTTTTTCTAGGTCATTAAAATAGTTTCTTGGGAGTCTGATTGGTATAGCACTAAATAAATAGATTAGTTTGGGGAGTATTGTCATCTTTATTATATTCGCTCGGCCTATCCAAGAGCACTGAATGTCTTTCCAATTATTTAAATCTGATTTTATTTTTGTGGCAAGTGTTTTGTAATTTTTCTCATATAATTCCTGACTTTTCTTTGGTAGATGGATTCCCAAATATTTTATACTATCAACATTTGTTTGGAATGGAATTTCTCTTTGTATCTCTTGCTGTTGCATTTTGTTAGTGATATATAAAAATGCCGAGGATTTATGTGGATTTATTTTGTATCCTGCCACTTTGCTGAAATTTTGAATTATTTCTAGTAGCTTTTTAGCAGAGTCTTTGGGGTTCTCTAAGTATACCATCATGTCATCTTTCCTGTTGAAACTCCAGATTCTCTTCAGCTGGTAAGTCGTGCTTCCAGTCCTTGTGGTATCTATCAGTCCTGAGCTAATTTTGAGACTTAATTTATCTAATTGGTTGTGAGGGAGTGAGGACGTTCACTGAGTAGTGTGTTTCTTCTCCGCCATCTTGGCTCCGCCCCCCTGCTGGTCATTTCTTACAGAACAATAATATTCCATAACATTCATATACCACAATTTACCCAACCATTCTCCAATTGATGGGCATCCATTCATCTTCCAGTTTCTAGCCATCACAAAAAGGGCTGCCTCAAACATTTTGGCACATACAGGTCCCTTTCCCTTCTTTAGTATTTCATTGGGATATAAGCCCAGTAGTAGCACTGCTGGATCAAAGGATATGCACAATTTGGTAACTTTTTGGGCTAAAAAAAAGATTTTATAAAATAATGGCAGCTAGGTGATGCAATGGCTAGAGCACTAGCCCTGAAGTCAGGAAGACTGGAGTTCAAATCTGGTCTTAGACACTTTCTAGTTGTGTGACCCCGGGCAAGTCATTTAACCCCAATTGCCTCAGCAAATAAATGAATGAATGAATGAATAAAAACCCAACATAAATAATGTTAATTTGTAGTTTTCTAAGTAAATATCCAATCTGTAAGATCTATGTAATAATAATAATAGCCAAAAATCATATAACACTTGCTACTTGCTAGGGATTATGCTAAGTACTTTACAATTAGTGTCTCATGTTATCCTCACAACCATCCTAGGAAACAGTTACTATCATTTCCCAACCCTTTTAATAAGATTTCATCAGTCTGTTCCCCAATCTCTCCTTTTTAGCTTCTTTTTATATATTTTCCATTCCCATTAAATTATGACCATCTTGCTGATACAGACTGTCTTTTGTCTTTCTTTCTTTGCCCAGGGCTTAGTATGGTACCTGGCACCAAGCAGATGCTTAATAAATGTTTATTGACTAATCTCTACTCCAGACACTAATCTTATGCTCCTAGACAAACAATTAATCTTTCTTGGTTTTATTCTCTGCATAAACAAGATAAAAATAACACATCCCCAAGTTGTTATATGGATCAAAAGAAATAATATCTATTTGGATAATTTCATTTTTAGCCTTCACCTACTAAACTGTTTCCAAAACCATGTCCCTAATTTAAATAACACTCAATCTTTTGATATTTTGGCCGAAAGATGTAATATTGGGCAGTTTAATATTTTTTTTACAACTTGCAAATTTACAAAACTATATATATATATATATATATATATATATGTATATATATATATATATATATATGTATACATACATATATATATATATATATATGTAAACATCATTTGATCCTCACAATGAGTCTCTGGGGGAGAGGTATATTTAGTATCCCTACTTTATAGATGAGGAAAGAAAATGAGAGCTGTCAAAAAGGTTATTAAGAGTCATAAAACTAGGATTTGAACTCAGGACTAACTGACAAAGTTCTCTGCTTTGTCATTATATCACCTAGATGCCTCAACTGGGAGAAAATCTAAGATCTTAGACAATGCTGAAAAATGAAATATTATTCAGAAATCCACACAAATAAAGAATTGCTAGATTGTAAACCCTAAGCCCCATGAGAAGACTATATATCTTAATTATCTTTCAAACTCCTTCAAAACCTGACATAGTGCATTCTACATATCAGCAGTGACCAAATGGTGATTGAATGGGTTAATGTAAACTTTACTTGATACTGAGATAAAAATATACATGTGGATTATTCTGACAATTTACTCCATCTTCTCCCCCAAAACATATGTGTTCTACCATTTTTTTAACCAATGGCTTTGCAAATCACCTACTCTTATATCCCCTCCATCCTATCCCTGAACAAGGAATGTACTTTGTTTAAAGGCTGCATTCCAAAAGGCTGAGAAGCTACTCACCAACCTTGTTTTGGGTAGTCTCCCCACCTCTTTACATAATGATATCCATCTGCTGTCCTGAGACAGGTGAGACTCCCCACTGGCATTCCTACAGATTAAATTGCTAAGCAAATGAAGCCTTGAAGGCTATAAGTCAAGAAAAACTTCCCTGGAGCAGAGAAGGCATGAGTTCTCTCCAGAACCCAGCAGGATGTCATCACACTCAGGGTAAGTTGTTTCCTTATAAAATGGTTCAATAAAGTCAAATGCACTAACTCAAGATGTCCTTCCCTTCTGCCTTTTATTTAAGGTACATTTATTTTTGGGGGTAGGAGAAGGGAAAGGTTACAGTCAAACCCCAAACCAATGGATTGACTTTTTTTCTCCTTGGTAGTTGGCTAGAGATTAGTGAATGTCCAAATGAATTGAGCCCAATGGTTTTGCCTGGTGTGATATTTGTGGTCCTCTCATAGGGTATTTTTTCCCTAGACTAAACATATACTGTATTCCAACATGTGGTGTTGAAGAATTTGTTAAAATGCTTCCAATAACTGTGAAAAACAAATAAAAATAATGATCTCCCACCCCAACCTCCTGCCCACCATCTGCTCCCCACACACCCACACATACACATACACACCCTGTCTGAACATCTGTATACAGAATAGGCAGTTTCTTAGTTTGGGAGAGGGGTAAAAATAGTGTTCTCCTTCCCTGATAAAAAGTTATTTCCCAAATCAAATGAGCTATGTTATTAAGTGAATGGAACCAAATTTCTTTTGACCGTGTTTCTTCATAACACAGTGGGAATAATGAAAAACTCCCTTTAAAACAATAAATTTTTTGAATGAGTTTATGGTGGCTTCCTGGTGGGAGTCAGCTGATACAGGCTATCTACCTCATGCCAAAATATCCAATCCATATTGCCAAAGTACGGAGGAGGAGACAGATAGTGTAGAGTCAGGGAATCAATGAATTCAGATGTTTGAGGTCATTGCCCAATTTCTTCTGATTTTGAATTGAGAGTTTCAATGATTGGGCATGCATTGAAATGGGCATATGCCTATGCTTTCTTCTCCTTTTTCATTTTTCAGTGATGATTTGAAGAAAAGTTCCTTGAAGTGGGGAAAGGAGTGCTCTTTCTCATGTCACAATTATCATTATGATTCAGAAAGATTCCCTCAAAAAGAAGGATAAATTCCTTTCCTGTGGAAAAATATCTTTTGAGCTTCAATGTTCACTTTACAATCAGAAATGTGTTTATAATAGGCCAGCAATGCTACAATTAAATAAATATTCTTTAAAGAATCATTCAACTTGTCAAACCTGGCTTGTTAAATGAGGCTGGAGCCATTATCCTTGTAACAAATTTGATCTTAACCTTGGATAACAAACTGCAGTTTTATAGGTCTTCCAATGACCTCATTGTTATAACAAACGAGTACATCAAGTTTCCTTATCCATCAGGAAAGTCCTACACTCTGTGTGTCAGATGACTCAAAAAACACACAAACTTCTCTCTGTGTTGAAAGATCAACAGGGTTCTGGATTTTCTCCATCCAGCATCCCTTTCAGCTACATGTCAAAGCAATATCTTTCCAGACCTCTTTTCTTACCTGTTAAGGGATAGAAATGGGGTGACTGCCTGCCATCTCATTCAGCTTATCTTGAGCATCACCCCCTGCCATCAAAAAATGAAACACATTCTTCCCTTTCCCAACAGGAATTAGCTAATGGCATCCTGTCCTATCACATGGAGGATCCAATATATCACCCTCTACTTGAAAAAATATTTTTCCTTCTACTTATCCCATGTAACTGCCCCCTTAAAACACATCCTGTATGAAGCAAGGAATAATTATTTTTTAAAAAGCATTTAATTTTCTGGTTAGTTGGCTACTGACAAAGGAGAAAAAATATGTATAAGTCCACATGTCCCTTTTAGGGTTATACTGGGAAAATGAAAGCTAATTGAGAGGAATTCTTATCTCTTGCTTATCAGACTGACTCAGCCTCATATCTTCTATATGTCCCATGCCTGATGACAGGAAGCAGAATGATTGAGTCCATGGGGTTATTATTTCATTCTCTAATTAATAAATCAATCAAGTATTTGTTGATGTCTCCATGTTCAGCACTGCCTAAGACATTGATGTGGAATGTGGAGATGAAGAATAACCAGATTTGAGTCCTTCCCTAAAGTAGGTTTTAAGAATAGAGACACATAAAGCATTCTGATAGATCACCAAAACAGTAGGCACCCCAGTCATATGGAAGAGAAGGCTTAGTGATGTGTTATAGTATAAAGAATACTGGATCATTAGTCTGCAGTCTTGAGTTCTGGTTCTAACAAAATAAGCCTTTCATACCTGCCTAATTGATTCACTACCTTACTCACCTAAGTGGCTACTCCACATCTTTTCATCACTTCTCAAACCTCTTATTTTACCACCTTTTCAGCTGAGAATTTTTCTTCTTTTTTCACAGAAAGAAAAATTTGAGGCTATCCATTGTGGTCTTCCTTTTTTCCCCTCCTAATTTCACATCATGCAGATACTTTTTGCTACATTTCTCTTTCCCATGAGCCACATGAAGAAGTCACCCTTTTTCTCCCAAGGTAAAGCCCTCTACACAAACAAATGACCCCTTCTATCCTGTCTTTTCAAATAGGCTGGTCACACTCTATTGTTTTCATACTATTATTTACCATCAGTTTCTACTGGTGTCCACAAACACACCCACATCTCCTCCAACCCACTAAAACCCCTATTGATCTATGGATCTGTGCTAGCTATCAATTGTCTGTCTCTCCTATCCTTGAGAAGGCAAAGTGCGGTCAATGCTTCTCATCCTCATCTTAACTCTCTGCATTCTGGCTCCTGACTTCATCATTCAATTGCAACTTCTCTCCCCAAAGTTATCAATATCATTTAAATAGATTAACCTAATTCTTTTTAAAATTCTCATTCTTCTTTACCTCTCTCTAGCTTTAGACATTATCCATCAGATCATATATCTTTTTTACATTTTTTGCTCTTTAGGTTTCTATTACACTCATCCCTCCTGTTTTGCTTTTCCTAAACTATCTGACCACTTCTCAACCTCCTTTGCTGGATTTTTAGCCAGTCATATGTACTAATCGTGGTATCTCCCAAGTCTTCACATTGGATCCTCTTCTCTTCTCCCTTTATACTATTTCTCTTGGAGCTCTCTTCAACTCCCAAAGATTCATATCACCTTTATGCATATGACTCTTGGATTTAAAGGTCTAACCCTAATCTGGTGACCTTCAATTTTATATCTCTAATTTGCCTATCAGACTGACTATTTCATAGACAATATATATTCAATATATCCAAAACTGAACTTTGATCTTCTTCCCTCCAAAACTCATTCCTTTCTCAAACTTTTCTACTAATATCACCACCCCCACCCCCACCCAGTCATGCAGGCTTATAACCTAGAAATTGTCCTCAATTCTTCACTCTCTCTCACCCTCCATGTACTATCTGTTGCTAAGTTCCGTTGATTCTACTTTCTCTCTTGTGATGTCTCCACCATTCTGGTGCAGGCCCTGTACATCTCAGATCTGGACCCTTGCAATAGCTTATGGTTGGTTTTCCTGACTCAAGCTACTCTGGACTCCATTTCTCTCTGTTTCTTTCTGTCTCTGTCTCTGTCTCTGTCTCTCTGTCTCTGTCTCTCTCTCTCTCTCTCTCTCTCTCTCTCTCTCTCTCTCTCTCTCTCTCTCTCTCTCTCCCTGTCTCTCTATCTCTCTCTCTGTCTCTGTCTCTCTGTCTCTCTCTGTCTCTCTCTCTCTCCCTGTCTGTCTGTCTCTTTCTCTCTCTCTATCTCTCTGTCTCTGTCTCTCTGTCTCTCTCTCTGTCTCTCTCTCTTTTTGATTAAATCTTTTTATTTTCAAAACATATGAATAAATAATTTTCAACATTTACTCTTACAAAACCTTATATTCCAAAATTTTCCCTCTTTCCCTCTCATCTTCTCCCCTAGACAGCAAGTAATCCAATATATGTTAAACATGAAATTCTTCTATACATATTTCCACAATTATCATGCTGCACAATAAAAATCAGGTCAAAAAGGAAAAAAAAATGAGAACAAAACAAAACAAACAAAAAAAAACAAGTAAACAACAATAAAAAGTGAAAATACTATGTTGTGATCCACACTCAGTTCCCACAGTTCCCCCTGGTTGCAGATGTCTCTCTTCAGTATAAAACCATTGAAATAGCCTGAATCAACTTCTTATTGAAAAGAACTATGTCCATCAGAACTGATCATCACATAATCTTCTTGTTGTTGTGTACAATGTTCTCTTGGTTCTACTCACTTCATTTAGCATCAGTTCATGTCAGTCTCTCCAGGCCTTTCTGAAATCATCCTGCTGTTTCTTATAGAATAGCAATATTCCATAACATTCATATACAATAACTTATTCAATCATTCTCCAAATGATGGGCATCCACTCAGTTTCCAGTTCCTTGCCACTATGAAAAGGGCTATTACAAACATGTTTGCCCACATAAGTGCTTTTCCCTTTTTTATGATCTCTTTGGGATACAGGCTCAATAGAGACAGTGCTGGATCAAAGAGTATACACAGTTTGATAGCCCTTTGGGAATAATTCCAAATTGCTCTCCAGAATAGTTGGATCAGTTCACAACTCCACCAACAATGTATTAGTGTCCCAGTTTTGTTCCATCCTCTCCAACATCATCATTATCTTTTCCTGTCATCTTGTATAAGGGTACCTCAGAGTTGTCTTAATTTGCATTTCTCTGATCAATAATGATTTAGAGTATTTTTTCATGACTACATATAAATATCTGAAAATTGTTCATATCCTTACTGCAATCCATTCTTCAATCAGTTATCAAATCTATCTTTAAAAAGTACAAGTCTTAACATGGTATGCCCTACTTAATAAAGTTCAGTGGCCCTCATTAACCTTTAGATTCAGATTTGAAATCTTCTCTTTGGTTTTTATAGCCCTTCATATATTCATATCTTTTCATATATTGTATATCTTTCTACTTTTTCAGTTTTCTAACAGCTTATTACCATCCATTTACTCTGTACTTAATGACAGTAACCTCCTGGCTATTTCTTGAACAAGACACTCCATCTACTGACATTGAGTTTTATGCTGGTTGTCCTCTATATAGGGAAATCTCTCTCTACTCTTCTCTACTTTCTGGCTTCCCTGACTTCTCTCAAGTCTAAGCTAAAATCCCAGAAGCCTTCTACCAGAAGTCTTTTCTGATCCTTTTTAATGTTTTTCTTTCCCTCAGTATATATATATATATATATATATATATATATATATATATATATATATATATATATATATATATATATATATGTTTTATTTGTATATAGTTGTTTGAATGTTTCTCTTCCATCAGGCTGTGAACTTTTTGAGAGCAGAGACTTTATCTTTCTTTAATCCCTAGGGATTATCAAAGTGCCTTGCACATAGTCTCAACATAAATTCTTTTTGACTTCTGACTCTCAATAACTTGCTGTATGATCCTGGACACATCACATTATATTCTGTGGGCCTTTGTTTTTCTCATCTGCAATATTTGTACAGGTGTTGTGAAGATAAAACTGCCCTCAACAAGCATTTGTTCAGTACTTCCTGTGTGTAAGGATCTGTGCTAGAAAATAACATCATTGTTATTAAGGCATTTTGCAAAATATCTTGATGACTTTGTTATTTTATTGAGTTACAAGGATCGAGTGACTGAATTTGGATGTAACAGATAAAATTTCACTTTTGAATACTTTGATTCTCTCTGAATCCTTTTATGGATGGAAAATAAAACATTCAGTCATTTCTCTGAAGATACTCTAATGAGAGAAGCCTAGAAGATAGGGTAGCAGGCATGGGTGGTGGTGGGGAGGTGGAAACAGTTGATTTAAAAAAAAAGCAATCTTCCAAAATATTTGCCAATATGCAAAAAAAAATATCCTCAAGAACTTTCTAGAGTGATCTATGTGAGACCACTGACCTAAGGAAGAATAATCAGAGCTTCTATTGTACAAAAGAATCTTAAGGTTTACAAAGTACTTGACAAGTATCATCTCATGTTTTCATCAGGATTATTTATTTAATAAATGTACTTTCACCCCATCAAATTAATTAGTTAATTAGTTGAAGTAAGTTCTATAAGAACTCAATTTTCAGTATGAAAAAAAACAAGGCTTAGAGAAATTAGGTGATTTGATTAACTAACCTCTGACCAGTAGCCCTGAGCAAGCCATTAAATCCCTCATGATTTTAGGCAAGTCTCAAGGATTGTATGGGGCAGAGAATATACAGATATGTATTGGTAAAGGGAGTTTCCTCATCTGGGAGCTTCCTATCAATGACATTACAAGTTTTGGATCTGTCTGTTGGATTCTCTTCCTTTCCCTCCCTCCCTTTCTACTTCTCTTTCCCCTTTCCTCCTCTCCCTCCCCTCTTTTCTCTGTCTTTCTCTATTTCTCTTTCTCTCTCTTTCTACATGACTCTGTCTGTCTCCCTGTCTCTCTCTGTTTCTCTGTCTTTCTCTCTGTCTCTTTCTGTGTGTCTCTATGTGCCTTTGTTACTCTTTCTCTCTCTATTTCTATGTCTCTATTTCTCTCTGTCTCTGTGTCTCTGCCTTTGTCTTTGTATCTCTTCCTTTGTCTCTGTATCTCTCTGTCTCTCCCACACACACATACAAAACACTAGAAAAATTATTCTAATTTCCTGAGTTTCTCTCTTTCTCTCTCACTCTCTCCTTATACATTCAGTCAGGATCAGAAGCAGAATACTGAAGTCCAAGATCAAGTTATATGTACTTTCAGAGGTCACTTCAGCCAAGTAAGCTTTTTGTAGAAATCTCTTCAACATCCAATACTAGTCATCCAGTATTGACTTGAAGGACTCTAGAGAGTGATAACCTCTCTCCCTCACCAAGACATTCAATTCCACTTTTGGACTTGTCTAGTGGTTAGAAAGTTTTTCCTTACATTGAGTCAGAATTGGTTTTTTTCCAACTCTCAGCTCACATCTCTCCATCCAAAGCAAGTACCTTCCCTACTATCATGCTGCCTACTACTAAGTGCTAAAGATCTCACATTCTTTCAACTGTCATTTTTCCGTAGACTATTTTCTCTCTAGTCCTATACTTTCATTAATTGGCAATGTATTGGTAAATAACAACAATAATACAATACTTAATAAAATACAAAGGGTTTTTTGTAAATAACCTTGTAATGTAAGTCTTATATCATTCCTATTTATTTAAATGTGAAGAAATACAAGCTAAAAAAGAATAATTGAAACATCCGAGGTGATTATTTGTCATTGCTGCTAAAAGTATAGTAGACTTGAATTCAAGTCCTACACAAAAATTTATTAGCTGTATAACTCTTGATAAGTCAGTTAAACTCTCTTAGTTTTAGGAGTATTAAGTGAGATAACATATGAAAAATGTCTTGCAAACCTTAAAATACTATAAAATGTTTGCTTATCTTATTAGAGCACATTATAATAATATAGCTCAAATTAGAAAGGGATCTTGGAGATGAATTATTCCAATTCCAGTACTTTGTCACAAGAGAACTGAGGCCCAGAAACATTAAGAACTTTATTTAGTCAACACACATGTATGAAATTCTAGGAATACAAATAGTAAAAAAGATAGTCCCTTACCTCAAGAATCTCACATTCTAATGGAGAAGACAACACATGAAAGGAAGTAGAAGTGGGGAGAGAGAGAGCTACCAGTGAGAGGGCATGATATGACATCCAGAGTTCAGCTTAGTGAGAAAGGAAGAATAAGTAATTTTTATCTACTAGATTTGGGGGTAATAGATATCAATAATACATATAAATTTTAACTGCAGAGAAGCAAAAAGGATGGACATGAGGGGCATGTTTGGGAGTCTGGTTCAGGTATAAGAGGAAAGATCCCCAAAGATGACATACTAACAGATATCAAATGCATAGCCTTCTGTATATATATATATATATATATATATATATATATATATATATATATATATAATAATATATATATATATATTATTATATATATATATATATTTATTATATATATATATTATAATATATACAAATGTCATCTGAACTAGATTGAAATGTAATTGGAAAATATTTTACAAATAAATAAAAATATGTTAAACATAAAACTATATTATATTTTAAAATTAAGTCAATATGACATCTTTATGTATAGTTTAGTGATCTCTTATTTGAATTTGATACCATTTTATTAAATGTTTAAAGCAATCAGACATAATTACCTCTGTTGGTTATTTATTTACTCAGTTCAATGTGTTTTCAGCCAATGAAGCTAAAATATGGAACTTCTAGTTGTAGACTGACTTCTATTAATGTAATTCATGAAAGGTCCAGAAAATTTGGATTCAATCAATCATTCAAGAATGAACTTGAACTTGATATGAATAAATCCATAATCAAATTGAGAAAATAAAAATGCTACAATCAATGGATAAGGAATGCAATCTTGCCCCTCCCAATTTTTCTCTATGATGCTTTAGAAATTTCTTCATTCTGGAACTTTAAGTACCCTAAAAACTTTTTACACTCTTAGATTTCACACTTTGATAGTACCCTCTACTCTCTCAGGCTCTTATTGGTGGTTGTTGTTGAGTCCTTTCAGTCAATCCTGTTTACCTTTTCAGGACCCATTTGAGGTTTTCTTGGCAAACATACCAGTGATTTGCCATTTTCTGCTACGGCTCATTTTACAAATGAAGACCTGAGGCAAACAAGGTTAAGTGCCTTTTCCAGGTCACAGGGCTCATAAGTATCTCAGGCTGGACTGGAATTCATTGTGATGAGTCTTTGTGGTTCCAAGCCTACCTAGTGCTCTATCTCCATTAAGCCACTTAGCAGCCCCTCCTCACTGACTGGTTTCTCCCAGAATGTCTGTTTTAAGCCATGTCTTTATTCCTCTCTAGAATTCATTCCTTATCCTCTTCTTTCCAATGTCCCTAGGTTAGGTACCGTCATTTCTCTCCTTCCTTTTTCAGCTCCTTTTTATGTGTCTTTCCCTTTAGAACATAAGTTTTTTAAGGATAGAATCTGTCTTTACGCCTGGATTTGTATTTTCAGAGTTTAGTTCAGTGCCTGCCAATGTTTGGCTGGTTAGTTGATTAATGATGTCAGTTGACTTGACTTGATAAAGATAGAGGATGCCCTACAGGAAATATTTTGTAATTGACTAATAGAATCAGACACACCTCAAGCCTATGAATGAAATAGCAAACCAGTTTAGAGCGAAGCGGGACTGTGGCCGGCCAGTCTAGTGGCAGAGGAGCTCCAGCTAAGCTTTTGAGAGGGAATTGTTAGAAGAGAGATTTTCCTCTTTTTACCATCACCCCACTCCTCAGGAGATCATGAGTGCTCAGGAACACCTGAGGCCTCCTCAAGGGTCTCACCAGTGACCTATGTCAGGAGAAAAGTCTCCCAGGGCTGGTAGCAATAGCTACAGGAGCATCTTTAAGATGATATGCCCAGAATATTTTTATTAAGGTTAGTAATCTTACAAGAACTGCATAGTCTGGAGAAATGGTAAAAAGGCAGCAGACCAACCCCTTTTAGTAGAAAAGACAGTGTCCTAGGAGGAGGCAACCTCACAGAGTGATTTATTTAACACTGATGTCACAACCTGCAGAGAACTTCATGAAGATTTCCAAAAAAGGAGAAAAAGATTCCTGATAGGGAGCTGTAAGTGTACCCTCCGGCCACATGTGCCCTTCATACATATATACCTCGTCATATTCTTACTTCAAGTTCACTCATCTCCTGCATCCAGGTCGTATTTATCCCAAGTTTGGCAATGACATTTTGTGTCAAATGATCTTCCTATATATACCACAATAGTAATTATCTTTGGTCAAAACTGATTCCACCTATTAACAACAACAACAACAACAACAACAACAACAACAAAAAAAATTAGTGGAAAACATCCGAGGCTCATGAGTAACAGGTTTAGAAATCCAGTCCCTTGGGAGTATTTTTAGAACTGCAAAAAGAGAAGTAGGCTTGAGGAACTTTCCCTATCCTGCTTGTGTGAGTGTAAGTTGGGAGAAGTAGCCACTCCAGACCATGTGAAACTCTGACAAACAACAAACAATAGCAATTACTACTGTTTCTGTTTACAATTCACATTTATATGATGCTTTACACATTTGCAAAGCACTTTGCATAGGAGATATCTTCCAGCTGAGTTTATAACACAAACCCAAGAGGGAGGTGCTATTGTGATTGTCTTTTTAAAGCTATAAACACTTATGGATAAATCTTTTTATCACTCCAACTCTTACTGTCATGCTTGACCTTACCTTAACAATAATAGTAAATTAATAGTTGTATTATATATATATATATATCCATTTATCCATATATATTTAAATATCCATTTATGTTAGATTTTTAAATTTGCAAATTGCTTTACAAATATATCTCATTTTATCCTCACTACAACCCTGGGTGGTAGGTACTATCATCCGATTTTGTGGATAAAGAGACTTAAGTTAATTGACTTATCCAGAGTCACACAACTAGTAAGAGGGGTCTGAGACTCGATTTGAATTCTGGTTTTGGGGACTACAGTTTTAATGCTCTTTCCCCTGGGAGCATCCACCGGGATGCTACAAAAAAAAAAAATCAAAATTTAATTTTTGTCTCTTATGTTACCCACTTCCTTTCCCATTTGTTGCATTTACAAAGAATAAGGATCATATCTTTCACAAATAAGGCTTTATTTGTCTGTGATTTTAAGGGGGTCTGTCCTATTATGTTAACCTCTCTCTCTCCATTTCTGTTTGTCTTTGTCTCTCCTCAGTCTCCTCTCTTCCTATTCTTCCTCATCTCTCTACCCTCCTCTCTATGTCTTCACCCAATGTCTGTTTCCCTGTACACACACACACACACACACACACACACACACACACACACACACACACACAATCAAGGAAACTTCAGCCATGTTCCTTTTAAAGCAACACCAAAATCTATGAAGATTCAGCAGATTTTCTCAGCTCTAGGTAAAAGGATCTATTGAAATGTATCATGAAAGACAACTGTCCTCATCACAGATCTCTCAAGTTAAAGTAAAGGAACAGGATATTTGTAAAATTAATTGTTCCATTTGAGGATTAAGTCAAATTAAAAGTGGGTTGACGCCTTTGCCAGGGATGTTCCAGTCACCGTCCTTCAGCCATACAAAAAGGTCCATTTTCAAGGTCTAATGGCCTTCACAGATCTTAGGCTCAGAAACCTCAGGTCCCTGCCATCAGGGACTTTCAGAGGGCACAGTCCCCCATCACAGTCCATTGTTCCCAGGGAGTCAGTTTGCTCAGCACAGGAGTGAACATCAGTGGGCTGATTTCTGAAGTCACTCTTGTAACTTGTCACTGATCTGGATATAAGTCATACAACGTCAAACCGAGGTCAGGACATCTCCATTTCAATAGCTAAACTCTTGTAATTCTTTATAATGAACTCTGGCGCGTCCTGCACGGGCTCTGTGGGGCTTTTCTCTCCCCGGCTCCCACTCCTGACTCCTGCTGCAAACTGAGCTGTCTGAGCATCATACAAAAGTGGAGTTGTGTAAGATTTCCCATCTAATATGCAATGTGAGCCTCACTCAAAGCAAAATCAATCTTTATTTGTCATTTGCCCTGGAGGCCAAGAAGACTGTATCATTACAAGTGAGCAAATATGGTAATTTACACACAGAATCCCCAGGGACAAGAAACTGTGCCACTTATCCTAACTTAGAAGTGACCTTTTAGAATTTTCCATTAAGACACTAATAAGATTGTTGGGTTTTTTTTTTTTTGGGGGGGGTCAATTTATCCTCTGGCTGACTTGAATCCATGTCTTTTAGACAATGGATGCTTTCATGTAGCTAACATTCCTGGCTTGTAAATCTATTTAAAAGAAAAAGAGGCCACAGCAAATGTAAAAATTGATTTCCTTAGCTGCTTTCTCTTAATTCCAAATAATACCACTGCTGCCTCACAGAGCAGGGAAACCATAATTTAATAGACATGAAGCCATTATGTCCTCATTTCCTGGTAATGAATTAGCAGCTTTTTTCCATGTCACAGAAAATAGTCACCAAAATAATTTGACCCAATGGTGAATCCAGTTAATGTTGTATTTCAGTGTGTGAGTAGTTGAAAGATAAAACTATCGTGTAGTAGGGCAATTGAGTAGGAAATCACCCAGTTCCTAAAGGGTTTGGGGATTGGGAGTTGGGGGGTGGGATAAGGAGAGTTTATTTTGTCTATCTCATATTATTGATGTCTCCAAAAAATTACCTAAAGATTATTTGTCTCTGTAAGACTAGGCAAAAGGCCTTAGACAAATCTCCTTGCCTTCAATGACTGATCCTTTGAAAGGAAATTCTTAGATTTCCTTCATTGTGCTCTATTAAAAGTTAAAAAAAAAGAAGCAATATTAAGGCAAGTATAGAAAAGGGGGAAAAGATTACATTTCAGCCATGTTTAGTTGGAGAATTGTTTCAGGGTCAAAAAGTGAAGGGAGAGTCAAGAATCCTTAGTCTTATGAACAGAGTTGTTAATGATATAGGGTAAAAGGTGCACCTTGGTTCACCTCAAAGTAAAACAGGTAATATATTATCAATCTTCATGACAGGAGTTTTATTAAAATTTAGGAAAGATTTACACATTGGCTTAAGGAGGACAAGTGCTCTCAAATGTACTTGGGTATTTTCAGTTACTTTGTGAAATCTGCTTACAATGTGACTATAAAAAAAAATTAAGAAAGATTAGGATTATGACTTTTCAACTTTTGTGGTAAGAAGGAAAGGTGATTTCATTTATGACATTAATGACAGGAGCTCCATTCAATGCCTATTTGAAATGTGTCTGCAACTTATACTGAGGCATGTCTAAGTTGAAAATTTTTTATTTGGAGAGACAAGGGCTACCTCTCCCTTTTATTTTGTTTTATTTTATTTTATTTTATTTTATTTTATTTTATTTTATTTTATTTTATTTTATTTTATTTTATTTTATTTTTGTATTCCTCATAAAATCTAGTACTGAATCAGACATATAAAAAATTCTTGACAGTTAATTCAAGAAAAGAAACTGCAAATCAGAGCTATATAATTTTTTAAAGACCTTCAAAATTGTCAAATTTCATGACTATAGAGAAGAAAATGAATGATAATTATGGAAATTACCCATTAATTCTTAGTTTATAAAGTTCTTTTAAATAAACCCACTTTTCAGAGAAAAAAAAAAAAAACACTGATTGTGTGATCCTTTTCAATGCCTCCAGGAAATTCCATAAGAGTTTAAACTATGGAAGCAGAACTAAATTAATATAAAACATCAGAAAAAGTTTGTCTCCAAGTCACTGAGAGATCCCTTAAATCACAAGTCCAGTAAAAAAAAAAAAAAAAAATATATATATATATATATATATATATATATATATATATATATATATATATATATATATATATATATATATATTATACACACACACACACACACACACATATATATATAATAGTCTGTTTACAATATTTTTTCTCAGACACATACTACAAAAATTGACATATTATGTACTTTTAATATTAAGGATGGTTTTTTTTATTTGAACCTCTTTAGTTACCTTGTTTTAAAAAATATTTTACTTATCCAAATACATGCAAAGATAGCTTTCAACATTCACCTTTACAAAATCTTGTATTCCAAATGTTTTTCTCTCTCCTCCCTACTTCTCCCAGAAACCAATCCAATATAAATTAAATATGTACAATTCTTCTAAGCATACTTCCATATCCATCATGCTGCTTCCGTCCCCTCCCCCCAAAAAATCAAAACAGATCAAAGGAGGAAAAAACACAAGAAAGGAAAAAAAAAAAAAAAAAGCAAACAACAATGACAAAAGGTGAAAATACTACACTTTGATCCACAGTGAGTCTCTATAGTTCTCTCTTTGCATGTGGATGGCACTTTCCATCACAAGTCTGTTAGGCATTTTCAATAGAGATGAACATGCATCCTGATTTTTACAAGGGAGATGCTATGTGGCTTATTGCTGAAGAAAAAAAGACCAGCACACATGCTGAGTTCAATAGAAGTATCCTCATCTAGTAAGCCAAGCAAATTCTTAATGATCCCTGCTGTAAGTTTTTACTTTTTAGAATAATAGTCTGCATGAATCATATTCATTTTGACAAGATCCTTGGAGAAATCTGAGGATTAGGTGGTTGTTTTAACTTTGGATTTTGGTTTGACTTTTTGTTTTTTCTATTTCAGTCAATCAGTAACTCTCATCAGAAGTTTAATGAAACAATCTTGATGGATGGGAGGCTCTAAGTGAAACAGAAAACTTGATCACAAGGAGAAGATGATCTATTTGGGAAGATGGAGAGTATACAGATGGAAATGTCTATAGGATACTTGTATTGCAATTTATCAGTACTTACTCATAGACAGAATAGAAACCAAGAGCCTCAGTCCTAGGGAATTAGGACTAGGGGCTGAAAAGTAGAAAAAACTCCAGAGCCCCATTCTTCTGAGTCATTTAGTCTCTTCCTGCCAGCAAACAAGACCTTCATCAGGTACCTAACAAAAACATTAATAAATCAAAGGCAAGCAAACTTGTATTTCGTTCTTTGGCACTCAAGGAAAAAGTGATATCATGATATTTCTCATTATGAATGAATTAAGGTATTAGACTGCCTATCAAACTAAAGGTCTATAAAACTGTTCAGCTGACCTCATTATTGTATATCTATGAAACATGGACTATCTACCAGTTCCATGCCAGGGAATTGAATCACTTCCATTTGAACTATCTTAGGAAGATTCTGAAGATTAAGGCAAGATAAGGTCCCAGACAATGAAGAAAAACTCTCAAACTGAATCGCCAAACATTCAAATTCCACTACAAAGAGCACAACTCTGATGGGCTAGCCCCATTGTTTGAATGCTGAAAGTACGTTTGCCTAAAAGACTATTTTATGGAGAACTCACATACAAGGTAAAACACTCACATCAAGTCAGAAGAAGCAGTACAAGGACACTGTCAAGGCATGGGAGACACTGGCACAGAATAGTCCTGCATGGTGTGCCCACATCAAAGAAAGTGCCGTGAAGCAAAATTGCAGTAGTTTAACAGAAATGAGAGAGGTACAAATGTCGAGACATTCTCACTCCAAATGTGGACTATTTGTACCAAACTTGTGGTAGAGCCTTCTGAGCTCATATTGGTCTGATCAGCCCAGTTAGAGATAACTAACTAACATACTAATGCCATTTTGGTCCTTTCTGAAAATGAAGGACAACAACCAACCAACCAGATTAAACTGTGGAATTCATGGTGTGGGTACTCTCACCACTAGCAGATACCAGCCATTTATGATAAGGGGACAAACATTTATAAAGCACCTGCCTTGTGCTAGTTACTGTGCTAAGGTATTTTCCCAAATATTATCTCTTTTCATTCACAGGATAACACTGTGAGGCAAGTGCTATAATTATTCCTATTTTACAATTAATTGTCTTCCTCTCAGAAAATATAATAAGGATTTTTTTTTAGATGAGAGATCTAAAAAGTATTTCTTTACATGAGTAAAACAACTCATAAGATATGCTGAAATTTGTTCTGTTCTTCTATATTGGTCTAAAGACAAGTTAGCAACTATTCTTCCTCCATGTGGATCTGATTCACAGATTACTTTTCTTACCACAGCAGGGTACAATAGAAATGATAATAATAGTAACAATGATAATTCCCAATAATGTAGAATTTTATATTGTTACCATTTAACAGATAAGGAAACTGAGATAGAAAAGTTAAATGATTTATCCAAGGTCAAGATAGAATTTTAAATTTTATTCTAAATTCTACTCTGTTTTCATCGTATTCTGCTGTCTTTCTGGAAAGAATATTGGATGAAAGGAAAAAAAAAACATTCATTTGTTAAGTGCCTACTATGTGTCAGGCTCTATGCTAATCATTTTATGAATAGTATTTAATTTGATACTTAAAATAATCCTGCAAAGCTGGTGCCAATATTCTCCCTATCTTATAGATGAGCAAACTGAAGCCAGATAGGGGTAAGTGACTTTTCTAGAGTCATACAGCTAGAGTAAGTATTGAATTTAGGTGTTCTAGACTTCGGGCTCAGTACCATCTAAGGGGAGAGAATTGGTTTCCAGGCCTGACTCTGACATTAATAACATTACCATGACCAAGCAAGGCAACTCTCTGTTGTTTTTTTTTTTTTTTGTTTTTTTTGTTTTTTGTTTTTTTGTTGTTTATTTGTTTGTTTTGTTTTATTTTCATAAAATATTACTCTGAGGGGCTAAGAAGGAAGAGTTGTACTAGATTTCTTCAGCACGCTCATTACTGTCAATGTTTGTCTCCTCTTCCAGTCCTTGCTTTCCCAAATTTCCTTTTATCAATTAGAATTAAATCAACTGACTTATCTCACTGAAGGTCTGGTGAGCCTGGCTATCTCCTTTAGAAACTGTAGAACTGTCCAGGATCAAAGTGTGAACTAGGAAAAAATGGCAGATCCTCATGCCTATGCAATTATGGAAGCTAACTTAACATTTCTTCAGGGATCATGGTGAGACTGAATCAAAATGTCCAGATTAGATCTGTAGGTTCCACTTTTGTTCATAAATTTAAGTAATTAATGGCAATTAATTAAGAAATTAATTAATTTAAGAGATCATCTGGTCCAAATCCTTCTTCTTACAGATGAAGCAAAAATGAGAAATAACATCTCCACTGTCACCAGGGCTTCTTTGCTTTTCTCATCCTCTGTTCTTATGTTCCCTTCCACTCTAGTTTTGACCTACCAACTAAGCTTCATAGATTTTCCTCCTTCTCCTATCAGAGTCCTCTCCAAATCCTGTCCCAACTATTGATTTCCACTTGCACACCTTGGCTCCTTAATATTTTTTGTTTGTTTGTTTGTTTTTCCCCTCACATTTTCATTTAAAAAAAAAAACTCTTTTATTATGATTTCTAAAAGTTATACAAGAATTATTTTACAATGTGACCTCTCCTCCATTAAATTATTTCTTATAAAAAATAGAATTAAAAAAAAAAACCCACCAACAAAACATATGCAACTGAATAAATCTGTAACATTCTTCCCTGTTAACCTACTATCTCTCCTTTGAGATAAGGCAGCATATGTTTCTTATTCATTCAGGGACTAAGATTTCTTGTTGAAATTCTTATGAGGTCAGTGGCATTTTAATGTTAGTTTTGTTTATATTATGAGAGTCAGTATAATTGGAGAGCTAGCTACGGAGCCGTGGAGCCCTGCCTCTGACATACTACTGTGAAACCCTGGCCAACTCACCCTCAGTGTTCTAGGAAATTTTCTTAAGACTTTACGTTGTTGAGGAGGTTCTAAAATAAAATTGTTGAGGGAATTGTCTCACCCTAGAATTTCCCTATATTAGGGACATGACAGATTCAGTCCCTCTATCTCTTGGTTTTACATGATATAATATAAGTCAAGTCAATTAACAAACTTTTAGTAATTATTTTATAATTATTATGCTTATATATATTTATAGTAATATATCAATATAACATAATTATTATATAAATATTTGCATATTTTATTATTATTATTATTGCTATCATGCCCCCAAGAAATAAATATTAGAGAGACAAAAAATTAAAATATTGTTTTCAATATGATCATAGCCTACTAGAATGATAATATGTACAATTATAAGAATATAGATTTAGAGCTAGAATTTAAGTCTAGAGAAATCAAATGACTTGCTCAGTGTTATAGAAGTAGTAGATAACAGTTATGGGATCTGAGTGCTCATTAACCACATGTATTCCATTTTATGCTTCATTGAAATAAAAAAAATCAGATTGTAAAACAATCTATGTTATTTTATCTTCTAGGAAATCTTGTATAACTAACATATGCATGGGATACTCTCATTTGGTAAGTAACCTTTAAGGAGAAATTTTGTTTGACCAAATCAAAGAGTTTTCTGTACTTTTCAAATAAGAATTAATATGTGTTCCTGTGTTCTCTACATCTCTACATTTTGATTATTATGATCTGCTGTAAAATGTTGTTTGTAAAAGCCTATCTATTCTTTTGTAATTCTCTGATCAAGGATGGTCTTGATGAGAATGTCTATTTATTGTATAGTTCTTAAATAAGTAGTTAAGTAGATATGGAGGAAAATAGTTTTCACTATTTTCTCAAAGCCATTTTTTTTCTTTTTTGAAAAGCAATTAGAGTTAAGTGAATTGCCCAGGGTCACACAGCTAGTAATTATTAAGTGTCTGAGGGCAGTTTTGAACTCAGGACCTTCTGACAAGAGCAGGTGCTCTATCCATTGTATTATATAGCTGCTCCCCAATGTCCCCTTTTTGTGATAAGATTGAGGTTACATTTTATGATTTTGCAGTCCCTAATAATGAAAATAATTTGTTAAATTTTTTGTCTATTTATTGTCATTTTATTTTTGTCCTTACATACTCTTGGGATTACTTTGCTTGTTAGGTCTCTTTCCAAGTTTCTTTAAACTATAGTTCTCTCCTTTCCATGGTTTCTTCCTTTGTTATGAAGCAAGAATGCTCATAATGCCCTGACTCTATTATATTTACAAAGAATTTGAAATTTTAATACTTGCATGTCCCTTCTGTTTGTTAAGATTTTGCTACCCAGTCTCTTTTGGCTTGTTATAATGATTGATTTATGTAACTCAAGCTTTTGTTTGAAATTGTGATAAATGGTGCTAAGGTTATTTCTTCTATCCATCTCACCCTTCCCCCATCCCCATCCCTTTTAGTAACTTCTTTAAACAGGTAATGATGAAGCATTTTATTTATAATCCATATTTTTAAAATTGTTAACATCTAGCTTTATATTAGCTTTAATTTTTTACAAGTTGGTGATCCATATACAGACATTGGACTTAGAAATGCCTCTAAATAATGAATAGTTTCTTGTATGTTAAAGTGAAATGATTTTTTGGTCATATTTTTCAGTTATCACTGTGTATAATTATCTTCTCAAAGAAATCATTCATAATATATATACAAATATATTACAGATACATATGTATTATATATGTATGTATATGTTATGTAAATGTGTATGCATATGGATCTTCTGTGTTGCCTGCAAATCTTTGTACTTTTTCATCCCTTGCTATTGAGCTATATTTTTGCTTTCTTTTTGTAAACATTTAGTAGTTATCTTACCTAAAACATTTTGCTATATTTTTGAAAGAGTAATTAAATTTTGCCATTCTGTTTGAATAACGATTATATTGTAGTTGAATTTGCCTCAGTCATTCAATGATTCTGTGACTTTCAGCAAGTCACTTAACTATATCTGGCCTCAGTTCCCTCACTTATAAAATAAGGAGGTTGGATTTGTTATAACTATGTGTACAGCTATATAAATATATATGTATTTATATATATATCAACTAGAAATATCAAATCATTTCTTATTTCTCTCAGGTTTAATAAAGAAATTCATCAAATATTTTTTTTCATTTGTTTGTCTTTATAATGTTGTTACTGTATAAATTGTTCCCCTGTTTCTGGTTATTTCACCTTGCATATGTTCATGCAAACCTTTATAGGTTTCTCTGACACCTTATTCTTTATTATTTCTTATGGCACAAAGGTATCCAATAATGCATATATGCTATGTTTTATTCATAATTTCCCCAAATAATGAACACTCCTTTAGTTTCCATTTCTTTGCCTTTACAAAGAGAGCTGCTACAATTAGCTTTGTAAATATGTGAAGAAACACTTTCAGGAAAATTGTCCTTAGAGAATAGCCTGTTTATTTTAGAATATAACCATCTATTAATTGTGTGTGTGTGTGTGTGTGTGTCTATGTGTGTGTGTGTGTGTGTGTGTGTGTGTGTCTATGTGTGTGTGTGTGTGTGTAGACAGAGAGACAGAATCACAGAAATATTTTAGAAAGATTCAGAGACAGACAAACTTAAGGACAAAAGGTATATACCTTGCCTCTTTCTGTGTACATGTTGTTTTCCCTCACATTCAAAGATAACCTGCTTGAGGGCAGGACTATTTCATATTTTTAGCATCAAACAGTGCTGGAACATAGGAAGGGTTAATAAATATTCCAACTGAAACTGAATTGGGTAATAATGATCAGGTATGAAACAAGAACTCAATGGGAATCAAAAATTAAGGAACAGGCAGACTGAATTCCACATCTCCCTGACTCATATATTTAGACAAAAAATTAACTATGCATCATAGTTAAATTATGATGTTTGACCTGGCGGCAAAGCATTGAACACACTCTTCTAAGTGCAGCTACTGAAAATATCCTCAGTCATACTAATGCATATTTAAGATATTACTCAGATTTTTTTAGTCCCTGCATATTTACCCTTCTTGAGTGAGAAAACTGAAATGACTATTATTCTCTTATGTTGTGCATTAGCACACTGTTTCCACTACCTGTGAAGTCTGTAAACTGAATCATTTAAAAAGAATTAGTCACTATGCTGAACATTTCTTATTTTTTTAAGCATATGGCTCCATTCCCTGCATTGCAGTTGCTCTAAAGCATTTTTCTTTTCAACAGCAATAAAAGGAGCTAAGAAATATACAGTACATAACCGAAAACATCTTGTTTTGACTCAGATTCCCCCAACCACCACCCCCAACTAATCCTGAGGAGTCCCCTCAGGTTACAGAGTTTGAGGAAGAGAATTCTTTTTGTCTCAGCTGCTACCTCTTAGGGCTTCAAGCTTTTCTGCTGCTCATTTCAGTCTATCCATCATCACCTTTCCCCATAGTTCAGATAAGAATACAATTCAGCTCTAAGTTTCTCTGCCTCTGTGTATTTATCTATCTCTGTTTTGTCTATCTAACAATGCACATAAATATACACAACTACAAACAAGTCATTCTTCCCTTTCAGTGTATTTTAAGGAAAAGATGTGCCCACTATCTGATCAAATTGCAGAGTCTAGTCCTTGTCTAATTTACATCTTTAACAAAAAAGAAATAATCTATTAAAGAATGTGGCTTTAACTATGACAAAGAAGCATGTCCACAAACAAGCTGGACTATGAGGATGCATTCTTGAAGTGAAAGAACCATGTCTTCTAAAACTTCGAATGGCCTCTTTTCCTTTATTCTCTTTCAATATCTAGGATAATATCTTGTAATCACTCAGTACATGTATGTTGAATAAATGATTATGGAAATGGGTTGTAAGATCTTCACTATAAATACTGAATAATGAGATAAATATTATAGGATTAGTCAGTCAGTCAATAATCTGTCATTAAGCCCTATTGTAGACTAAGCACAGAGTACATACAAAGTTAAAACATAAAACAATCCCAACACTCAAGGAGATTATATTCCCTAGAGGTGTGTACTTATATACCTACATTCATATATGCATATACACATATATGTATGTATATTCATACATATGTACATATGCATATAAGTATATATATATATATATGTAAAAATTGACACAAGGTACTTAGAGGGAGAGGGTACTAGTAGTTGGTGGAAGGAATTAGATTAGGAAAGTATATATATATATATGTATGTATGTATGTATGTATAAGAAGTAGCACTTGAGGTGAATTTTTAAGAGAATTAAGAGATTTGAGAACAGAGGTGAAGAGGTAGCAGATTCCAGTTGAGGAGACCATCTACTACAAAGACAAAGAAGTGGAAGATGGTATGATAGGTTTGAAGAACAAAGAAAAGTCCAGTTTGGGGATAGACTGCAACACATAGGGATTGAAGTAATGGAAAAAGATACTGGGCAGGTAGGTCAGAGAATATAGGGACCTATAGAAGAAGCTCACCCATGTCAAAGTTTTCATGACCCTATAAGACCATATTGTCAGTGGGATTTTCTTGGCAAAGATACTGGAATGGTTTGCCATTTCTTCTCCAGTGGATAAAAGCAAACAGGGTTAAGTGACTTGGCCAGGGTCACACAGATAGCAAGTGTCTGAGTCCAGATTTGACTTCAGGACTTCCTGATTCCAGGCCCACTGCCCTATCCACTTGAGACACCTAGCTGCTTCCACAGATACCCTGGAGACCATCAATACAAATCCTCACGCTACAAATGAGAAAACTGAAGTCTAAAACAGTTAAGTGAACTTGCTCAAGATCATACAGTGAGCATCAGAAATAGAATTTTAATACAGCACAGAATCATCACTTTTCCAAATGCCCAGCACTTTCTTCCATAGGGAAATTTAGTTACCCTTTGAGCCAGGGGTGCTCAATAGTTTTTTTCAAACTTCACCTTTAGGTTAGGAATTCTATGAATCTTAACAGCCATTAGGTTAAGAATTGTCCTTTGTCCTTTGCTGATAGTTGATAGCTAGGTATGTCTTATCTACATTTTGCAACTCACTTTGGTTTGGCAAAACCTTAGCTGACTGGGGTTTTGTCCAGGCCTGATCTATTTAATCCCTGTACTTGGAATTGGTACAGGTGTTGGCTGACTCTAGTGAGTTATTGTGTTGTTGTTATTGACTTTGGCCTGAGTTTCAGGGTTATTAACTACTTGGAAAAGTGTCCCAAGTTTATATGATGGGTTCTTTTAAGACATCTAAAATATAAACAAATGAGTAATATTTTGCCACGGGGAATGGATGAGTGGTCATACTTGAACTGATCCCATGTTCTCTTGACTCACTGATTGTGTCACCAGAAGGTTTTCCCTGGGGTTTGGGTGAATACAGAAGCTAAATTCATACACTTGGTAAAAGGGCTAGAGTTTAGGAATTCTGGGAGGGAATCCACACAGCTGAGTTGCAGGTTTCCTAAAACTTACACTATTTCATAATTTTTCTTTTTCAACAGTTTTTTCCATAAATTTAATTTTATACTTCTTGACTTTTTGTGGGTGATTTCATCAGTGTCAGGAACTCCCTGGCATGGAAACAAACTCCTTTCATGAAGCTCAGAAACTCCTCTGTAACTTCTAGTCTTAAGAGAATTTCCTGGAGCTTTAAAAGGTTAAGTAACTTACCCACAAACATTACTGACAGGACCTGAACCCAGATCTTCCTGACTCCAAAGCCAGCTGTTTATCCAATATGTCATAATGTATCATCCTCCTCCTCCTTCTTTTTCTCCCCTCCTCCTCTTCTTCCTTTCTCCTCATTCTCCTTTCCTTCTCCCTCCTCTTCTTCCTTTCTTCTTCTTCTTCCTCTTCTTTCTCCTCCATCTCTTGCTCTTCCTCCCCATCTCCTCTTCCTCTTCCCTTTCTCCTCTTCCTCCTTCCTTTTATTTCCTCCTCCTCCTCCTTCTTCCCAGCTTCTTTTTCATCTTCTTTTTATACTGTGTGTGTATGCATGTGTGCACAAGCACATCTATATCTGTCCCCAGACTCTCTAGTATATGAATGAATATATGAGTAAACCTCTTACAGAACTGCCTGGGACAATGAGAGCTTAAATGACTTGCTAAGGGTCATACAAACTATTATTTGAACTCAAGATTCTTCAACTCTGGGTCAGACTCTCTATGCTCTGGGACATAAAATTGTAAGCTGATTGATTGGGTCTCTATGTGATTGGGTCTCAATTGTATATGCCACATAACTGAGCTCTGGGGTCCATCAACATTTGTTTATTGATTAATCTACTGGATAGCATAATCTAACAGTTCTTACCTTTTTAATGGGCTAAAAGAATATTAGCTGGAAAGAGAGTAAAGATCAATATAAGCACTGCCACTATACTTATTCTGGGCTCTTCCCCTTCTCCCTACAAGCCCACCATAAACACCCCTCATTTAAAAAAATGAAGGAATCAATGTGAACTGGTGACTTTAACATAAACTTTTAATACAAAGACAACTATTAGGGAAAAAATTAATATACCCAAACCTACCAATAAATAATTTTTAAAAGGTGCACAAAAAAACTACCAATCCACAGAAAGGCAAATTCGTAAAGCAATGTGTGTAAGGCACTGAAATCATAATTGGCACTACTGTTTTGGCTCCATGGCTAGTTTGACATCAGGGACTTATTTTCCAGCCTTTCCTCAGAGTCCCTGTAATCACGTGCTCCAGTAGACTCTAAATTGAAGGACTCATGTAATAAATGTGCTCCCTCCTGAGCCCTCACAGGCTCTATAAAATGCAAAAGAAAACAGTAGAAGGCATTGAAGTGGTTCACACCAGGACCTTTTAAAACCCCAAGAAAAGAAAAGACCAACTGAACAATTCTAGATTCATAGGCTGCTCTCATTTGGCCTCCTCTGCCCCGGCTACCTCATCATCCATCGTATTGTCGAACATAGTTTCAGGCTGTGAAAGTTGGAAAAGACCTCAGTGATAAGAAAGTCACCTTTCCAAAAGGTAGCTTCTAGGACATAAGGTTGTTATCTGTTGTCTTCCCCATCTCTAGTGTGAATTCTTTAAGAATAGGAATATCTAACTGTTTCACTTTGTCTCTTTGTATCTCAAGTTTGGTAATTTGTAAGCTCTTAATAGAAACTTTTCATTCATTCATTCATTCAACCATTCATTTAGATTTTTAAATCAATTTGAAAGGCATCATCTCTTTGTTACATTTTAGAACTTTATTTGTCCATGTAGGTGTCTGGAAGTGAACTTTTCAATGGTCACTTTCCAAACTAAATTTATTTTATTGTGACAAATATCCCAAGGGTTAACAAAAACAAAACAAAACCACATAAAACAAAAAAATCTTTTCTACCTCAGGCATAAAGGGTCTTGTGAAAGCAATAGTTCATATGTGAGTTTACCTTGATGAGAAATGTGCCCAGAGCAAAAGATGAGGTGTTTGACCCAACCCATCTTCTAAAAGTCCAGCTGTTTTCTTTCTGTCTCTTATGTCATCACTAGTAATAAATATTCTGCCCCTAGAACAGAGCTGGCTGATATTGTGTGAAGTAAACCAGAATCGTTTTGGCATTGGAATTATATAACAGTTATAATAATAATTTCAAATAGCTTGTTTATGACAGAATTTGAAGACACATCATCACAGGGCCTATTTTCTATGGAAGATTATCTCTCTAACATAGGGAAAAAAGAAAGAATACTCAGTTTATAAAAAGTAGAAAATAGTGGTGGTGGGGCAACTAGATGGTGCAGTGGATAGAGCACCAGCCCTGAAGTCAGGAAGATCTGAGTTCAAATTTGACCTCAGATACTTAACACTTCCTAGCTGTGTGACCCTGGGCAAGTCACAAAAACAAAAGTGGAAAATGTTTTTTGAATCTACTTTTTCCATATTCAGAGATATATTCCTTCTACCTCTTCTCAGCCTGATTTGGTGTTACTATATAAAAATATAATGCTATATATAGCACTACCTGCCAGCTAGAGGAGGGGGTGGGGGGAAGAAGGGGAAATTTTGGAACAAAAGGTTTTGTAAGGGTCAATGTTGGAAAAATTACCCATGCATATGACTTGTAAATAAAAAGCTTTAATAAAAAATTAAAAAATATATAATGTTAAACAAAATTCCACACATCAACTTATGTAATTTATTTTACATCAAAGTCAGTCTACAGAACAACAGTATAATTTAGTCCCAAGCACAATGAGTAGAAGAGGGAGAGGTAAAAGAAAGAGAATTATTTCTTTTTTTAATCATAGCATTTTATTTTTCAAAAGTCCCTTGCAAAACCTTGTTTTCTTTATTTTTCTCCCTCTTTTCCCACTACTCCACTCCTCTATAGAGCAAGCAATCCAATATAAGTTAAACATGTGTAATTCTTCTAAATATATTTCTAGATTTATCATGGTCTACAAGAAAATTCAGATCAAAAGGGGAAAAAATGAAATAAAAAAAAAAACTAAGAAGCAAGCAAAAGCAACAACAAAAGTGAAAATACTTTTGTGATCCACATTCAGTCTCCATAGTCCTAAGAGAATTATTTCTTGAAAATAAAATGCAATTGATTTTTAAAAAGCAAATAAAAGGGGCAGCTATGTGGCGCAGTTGATAGAGCACCAGCCTTGAATTCAGGAGGACCAGAGTTCAAATCTGGTCTCAGACACTTAACATTTCCTAGCTGTGTGACCCTGGGCAAGTCACTTAACCCCAGCCTCAGGGGGGGGGGGGGGGCGGGGGAACAAAGAAAAAGTTTGGACTAGCTTATCTCCAAATTCTCTTTTAATTCTAAATCTCTAAATCTGGGATCCTACTTTAGTCACCCCAAGTGTCTTCTATTGTAATTTATTTCCTCTGTGATTTGGGTGGGGAAGTTCATGTCAATGGTTTCCCACTACATAATCTATTCATCCCTGAAGCAAAAGTTTTTCTTCAAAATAAGTAAGTGTAGTTATGCTAATTAAAAAAAAAAAAGCAATATATCAGCCCTCTTAGAATGCTGACTCTAGTCCAAACACATGATAGAAAAAAAAAAAAAAAAGGTTTAGCTAACTACATGACACATTTTAAATTTAAATTTGCATTATTATTATTTTCTCCACCATTTAAAGTATGGACAATAAACCCAAAAAATTCTGAAGTCTGAAAGTTCACTCTGAAAATTCAATTAATTGATCAATTAAGAGGAGGTTGAAAATGAATCCAGCTCACCCCTGCTGTAGCCCATTCACTAATTTGTTAAGAAGTGAGAAGTATATCATCATCAGTCTTTTCAAGTTATGATTCATCACTTTTTTATTTCCTTGTAAGATAAGATAGATTTCTATAAATGAGTGGATATGTTATTCTCTCTTTGAACCAGTTTTAATGAGAATAAGATTTGTTTTGTTCACCACCCTACTATTTTTAATTCTTTTTTATTTTAATAATTCTTTCATGTCTCTTTTATGTGGAATAATTTACCACATTCAATCTTCCTCCTTCTTCTAGTATATATTTTCCCCTTTCTCACTCCTTAATCTTGTTTTGGGGGGCACTTTTCCATCAAAAATCACCTTATATGTACACCTTCTCTGTTTCTGCGTTTCTCTGTCTCTCTGTCTCTCTCTCTGTCTGTCTCTCTCTCTCTCTGTCTCTCTCTGTCTCTCTGTCTCTGTCTCTCTCTCTCTCTCTCTCTCTCTCTCTCTCTCTCTCTCTCTCTCTCTATATATATATATATATATATATGTATATATATATATATATATATATGAGCAATTAGGAGTATATATATATATATATATACTCCTAATTGCTCTGATAGTAATAAAGTTCTTAAGAATTACAAAGTTTTTATTTTCAAAATGCACTGTATACTGATGTATACATGGATAATTTTTGACATTCACACTTATGAAACCGTGTTCCAATTTTTTCCCTCCATTTCCCCCTCCTCCAATCTGTAAGTGATTCAGTATATGTTAACCATGTGCAATTCCTCTCTATATATTTCCACAAATATCATGCTGCACAAGAAAACTCAGATCAAAAAGGGAAAAATGAGAAAGAAAACAAAATGCAAGCAAATAACAAAAAGAGTGAAAATACTATGTTGTGGTCCACATTCAGTTCCCACTGTCCTCTCTCTGGGAGCAGATAGCTTTCTTCACAAAACTATTGGATGTGGTCTGAATCACCTCACTGTTCATAGAGCCATGTTCATCAGAACTGATCATTGTATAATCTTGCTGTTGTCGTATACAATGATCTCCTGGTTCTGATCACTTCACTCAGCATCAGTTCATGTAAGTCTCTCCAGGCCTTTCTGAAATCTTTCTGCTGATTGTTTCTTATAGAACAATAATATTCCATAACATTCATATACCACAATTTATTCAGCCATTCTCCAATTCATAGGCATACACTCAGTTTCTAGTATCTTGTCACTACAAAAACGGCAATCACAAACATTTTTTGCACATGTGGGTCTCTTTCTCTCCTTTATGATCTCTTTAGAATACCAGCTTTTTTGACAGCCCTTTGGGCATAGTTCCAAATTGCTCTCCAGAATAGTAGAACCAGTTCACAATTACATCAACAATGTATTAGTGTCCCAGTTTTCCCATATCCCCTCCAATATTCATCATTATGTTTTCCTGCTTTTAGAGAATTTGAGAGGTATGTAGTGCTATTTCAGAATTGTCTTAATACAAATATAATCTTCCAACATATAAATATAAGCACTTTAATTTTATTGAATTTCTTATATTTTTTTTCTTTCTTGTTTCTTTTTTTTTTTTTTTTTAACTTTTTTATGTTATCCTTGAGTCTTGTATTTGGAAGTCGATTTTTAAAAATTAGGAATATTTAATTGTCTGTCCTCTATTTTGTTAGATGTCCATTTTGTTATTCTGAAAGATTATATTTAATTTTGCTGGGTAGATGATTCTTGGTTGTATATCTTTGCTTTCAGGTATTTCACTCAGCAACAGTTGATTCAAGTCTCTCCAGGCCTCTCTGTATTCCTCCTGTTGGTCATTTCTTACAGAGCAATAATATTCCATAACTTTCATATACCACAATTTACCCAACCATTCTCCAATCGATGGACATCCATTCAACTTCCAGTTTCTAGCTACAACAAAAAGAGCTGCCACAAACATTTTTTGCCCAATACTTTTTATATTATTTCTTCTAGAATTATTTTCTAGGTCAATTGTTTTTCCAATGAGAAATTTAATATATTTTTAAAAAATAGTTTAAATATTTTTATTAAATTTTATTTAAATTTATTATTTAAATTAATTAATTATTTTTATTTTAGATTATATTTTTAATTTTTAAAAAATTAATTAAATTTTAATTAAATTAAATTAAAATTAAATTTAAAATTAAATATTAAATATTTTAAAATATAATTTTATTTAATTATATATTTTATATAATTATATATTTAAATATATTTTATATAAAATAAATATATAACAATATATAATATATTATATATAAACATATATAATATATACATAAAATAAAAATATATAAAATATAAAATATTTTTTAAATCCTTTTAAAGTTCTTCCAGGAATTTTGGTCCTGAAACTAATTTACACTTTTTTCTTTGAGGCTTCACATGTAGCTATTTTGTCCTTTCCTAAGTTTATGTCTCATTTGTCCCTATCAATATAGTAACTTTCTATAGTCAAGTTCTCTTTTTTTGAAGAGGGAGAGCATGAGGGATTGCTCATTTTACTGCCTTTTCTGTGCCTTGTTTTCATGTGAAAGTTGGGCTTTGTCCCAAGGTTTTTATGTTGGGAGTCAGGGCCTTACTACTTTCTCTGGACTTTAGGACTTAGCTGCTTGCTTTCACTGATTGGGGAAGGCCTCCCTGTGGGCCTGTCCTGGGTGTGGTATTTAGCTGCAGGCCTGTCTCAGGTCTGGGGCCTTTTTGCTGGTTAGCTATTGAACTATGGTCTCTCTTCTATAGGCCCCAGGGATGGGATCTCCCAGTTGGCCAGCCCCAGGATGAGACTTCCCTTCTGGCTAGTAATGGAATTAAGGCCTTTCTGATAGTTGGTGCTGGGGTAGGGTCATGGGGCTGTGAGCTTGCTGTGCTACACTTACTGCTCACTTACCTAAGGAAGGGTATGTAGAAGAATGCGTCCTTAGTGGTAGAATGGCCCAGGTTTGTAGCCTTGTTGCAGGTCCCCTGCTATGAGGCTGGCTGCTATTGCTGCTGCTCTTAGATCTCTAGATCAAATCTGAGGTGGTTTTCTAGTTATTTGGAGAGGAATTTGGGAGGGCTTTGCAGATTTCCTTTGTCACTCGGTCATCTTGTTATCAAAAACCAATTCCTAAGTCTCAATTTCATCATTTATTAAAAAAGAGTTGTATTAGATAGTCTCTGTGGACCCTTCAAATTCCTCAAGTATGATCCTACAAATAAATTGTCTACTACTTGTATATTTCAGGTATGAGTGCATTCTCTCCTCCAAAGACAATGTACGTATACCATGTCTTGCATGGGATGCATCCTCATGAACTGCTTTGGCCAACCTGATAATAATGGGTCTAGGTTTTTCCTCAGACAGCAACCATAAATTGTGACCTTAATTTGTACTCACTTAAGTCATCTCCATTCTGTAACAAGTCATCTTCATTCCACTGGAATGTCCCCTGACACTCCATGTCAGTGTGGGATTTCAGTAGATAATTCAATGTATGCCAGCTTTTGATTCATGGAAAACTTTAATCTTTGAGTCATCTAGTTTGAAGAATTGAATGTTCTTTTTATTTCCCAGAGAGGTCTCATTTAATTGATATTGGATGATAATGATATAGCAAGGACAAATAAATACATCTATACTCTGGGAATTAGCAGAAAATTTAAATTTCCCACATTGCCAAATGAATGCTTCTCTTGAATTTTGAAAATGTTTTTATGCAAATCAAAATTCAAGGACAGGAAATGCAATCACCAGTATCAATGAAATTTTAGGCTGTTCTTTATTTGCTTAGTTCATAATGCAACTATCTCTCTTTCAAGAAAGAAAGAATCCTTTATATCTTGATGTCTTACCTTGTTGGAGTAAAGCAAATGTAATGAAAACATTGGCTATCAAGGGAAAAGCTATATTAATCTCCAAATACAATAGCACCTTTGACAAGATAGTACTAACACTCAATAACTTGCTGATGAAAAACTCTACAAACAGTGATAAGATAGAGAGCTGCCAGATTTATCTTCAAACATAAGATTAATTAATCTACATTTCAACATTCTTGGGCTAGAAGGCAATGTTCCAGATAAGTGTAATTATAAAACTCCCAAAGATCCTCTTGCCTTCAGTGAGGAAGTAGGACTCAAGTGGAAAAAAAACCTTTTTCTCCTACAAATTAATGCAGTTTCCATAGCTACATAACTCCACAAGGGGGATGTAGGGAACAAGAGAGATCTAAAGCTACGTCCACAACTATCCACCAGGGACCAATAAATAAAACATTGAATCTAACTCAGAAAGCTTATAATCAATCAGCTTCTGTCTCAAACACCTAATAACTATGAACATCAACAAGACTTCAGTCTCTCTCTGGGCTTCAATCATTGAGCCTCTCACTTTATAGAAAGAAGATAATAATAATAATGTCTATTAGCTTTTTCACTTGGTCCTTTGTTGTAAAGAAAGCACTCAGACAACTTAAAAGAATACAGTGATGAACTGTTATTTTAAATGAACCACTATTACAGATATTTAGTTTAGAACAAAAATTTAAGTCAACAAGCATTTATTGAGATGAACAGCTATGAAAATAATTGAAATTAAAAGGCTTTCTGTGTCTGCATCATACGTTTATTGGCTTGAGTTTCTTTTTTCTTTTGTATACTCATTGGTCTTTCTCCTAAGGTAGAGAAATCAAGGAATGAAAAGCGAAAGAAAATGACCTGTCTTGCAAACATCTGATTATGAAGAAAATAAAAAGAACACTTAGGTCATCACCTTAAAAATGAACTTGAAGCAATTTGGATTTTAAAATCTAAGACTCCCATACTGGAGAAAACCAGGTGTTGCAAACATATCCTTTCACATAAGTCCATAAAAAAGTCTGATCACTGAGTGTGTCAGAGCCCAGAGAATCATTATTAAGTGATATGTTTTCAAAAAGCAGCACAAAGAGGTTTTTAACACTGAATTTGTCTGAGACCTTATATACATCAAACAGATGCTTTTCACTTGGAGCATTTGACTTTTAAACTTCAGTGTTTCATATGTTAAGTGATTGGAAACTTGGGAACCATGAAGTAATACTCCTCTCTGATTTGGAAAATTTGACTCTTTAACAATGAAACCTTAGATGTGTATTAAGAAATACTTTGAGAAGTGGTA
The DNA here is from genome assembly GCF_048593235.1 of Sminthopsis crassicaudata. NCBI lineage: Eukaryota > Metazoa > Chordata > Mammalia > Dasyuromorphia > Dasyuridae > Sminthopsis > Sminthopsis crassicaudata. Next base: position 116,113,810 of record NC_133620.1, on the reverse strand, counting down.
GTTCTGGTATATAGGACTGGTATTCTCTTTACAAAGAGAATTTGGTCCAGCAATATTCTCTTTTAGAATAAGAATCCAAAAAAGCTGATTTTTACTTTAAAAGGACCTTTACCCCCTTCTTAGTTAACCTTTGTAAATCTCCCCCACCGTCACCCTCTCCCCCCTTGAAATCCCTCTTGGCTTCCTTACACTTCTCATAGATTTCTTCATAAGATTTGGATAGAGTCCATATGACTGACTCAGACTCCGTGAAAAACCTTTAGTATTGGTTTCTTGATTTGCTATTTAAAAGCAAAGAAAACAAAACAAAAAACTTTTCATAAATCAGGAAGTAAATGCCAGGTATCTAGATGGATATATCTTTTAGCAAATACTGAGAAGTTCTGTTTTTGCAACTGCTGAAGCATCCTAAATTGCAAATCATTGTCACTTTTTAATAATCTTACATATTTTATAATTCAGTTGAAATGGGCTGTTTATCTAGCACTTTACTAGTTTTATTGGTTACCAGTAATTTTATAAATCACAAAAAGCATTGGAAGAAAGCAAAGATCAGCCCAGTTTATGACACTATTTAGCATTTGGCTCAGTTCATTAACTGTATTTTAAGCAGGATAATAATGGAAAGAACATTTGTCTTTATACTCCAAAATATAAAGTGCAGTTCTCTTGTTGTACCATTCTTTTTGCATAAGGTTTACAACCTAATGACCAATTTCTCCTTGTTAGTAAGAATCAAGTCATAGTAAAAGCTTCTCTAAATGGTTCCTGCACCAATGATAAAGTCAGATGCTTTAGTGGATACAGTTCTATGTCTCAGGTCTAAATTTGTGTTTAAATCTGACTTCAGATATTTGCTAGCTTTGTGCCACCAGGCAAGTAACTTAAGTTTCCCCATCTGTAAAATGAGGTTAATAATAGCACCTCTCTATGAGATATGAGAATAAAATTGGATACTATTTGTAAAGTGTTTTGCAAACCTTAAAATTCTATGTAAATAAATACTAGCTATTTATTGTCCAACTTTTAAAAAGTGAAATTTTCTTAAGGAAAGTCAAGAAATTATTATTAGTTCTTCCTAGGTAAAAAAGAATGATCCAGCAAGATATGTGGATTTTACAAGAGTATGCTATTATTCAACCTTTACGGTAAATCTATGATCTGTTTCTCAATCTCCTTATCTATTTCGTTTTTCTAAGTGATCTACTTTTGTTTCTGACTCTGTTGATCATCAATAAATATTTTTTCTCCACTTCCCATCTTCTGTTGATCATCAATAAATATTTTTTCTCCACTTCCCATCTTCTATTTCCTAAATCCCTCACATGAGTAGGTCTTAACATAAAATTCTATTCAGCAGCACTTTCTCATCTTTTGCTCCTGTACAGTACTTAGTAAGAACTAAAATTCATAATTCCCATCAGGGTAAGTCATAGTGATCCTGCCAAAGTCAAGTGCATGTCCTTGTGTTAGAATCTGTGGCTTTTCTTTGTTACTTATACTTTGTCCATTTGTATATGGACACCTAAAACTACCAGTTTTATTACTGACTTCCTTCCTCCTTCCTCCCTTCTTTTCCTCTTTTCTTTCCTCCCTCCCTCCTTCTCTCTCTCCCTCTTCCTTCCTTCCTTCCTTCCTTCCTTCCTTCCTTCCTTCCTTCCTTCCTTCCTTCCTTCCTTCCTTCCTTCCTTCCTTCCTTCCTTCCTTCCTTCCTTCCTTCCTTCTTTTCTTAACGTTGAATCATTCTCAGATTCATTAAATGTAATAGTGAGTCAATCAATAAGCACTTATCAAGCATTTACTGTGTATACCAGCTACTGTGTTAAGCACTGGAAATATAAATAAAAGCAGAAAACTCCTTATTGGGCTTCTGTTCTCAAGGGAGAAGAAAACAGTCAAAGGAAGCTAAAAGGTAGTGGAAGGAGAAATCGGGATGCTGGAAGTGTCCTGTATGGGGGTACGAGAGAAAAGTCTGGCATGCAGCCTGGAGAAGAATAGTCAGGAGGTAGGAGTGCTACCCTCCTTAAATGTAGAAACCATTGAATCAAAGGGAGAGGCTGCAGGTGCAGAAAGTTTTCCACTGTATAAATTTCAGGAGTAGAGTGAGTTTCCAGCATGAAAAGGTTTTGGGAATGTAATGAAGAGAATACAATACTTTCCCAGTATTTTGTATTGTCCATGCCTTGTGAGGATCATTTGAAACAACTAAGCATTTTTAATTTGGAGAATAGATGACTCTTGTAGGGCATTATGGCTATCTTTAAAGATCTGAAAGGGTGTCATGAGGAAACAGAATTAGATTATGTTTGGCCCCAGAGGATAGAATGAGAGGAATAAAGATATGCTTTCAAAGAGCCAGCTTTAGATTTTATAGAAAGACTTTCTAACAATTGTAGTTATACAAAAATTGAAATTCAAAGTCTTGCAATGAACATGTCAATAGAGGTATTGAAGAAAACCCAGATAACCACATATCAGGTTTCTGAGAAAAAAATTATGTTTCAGATTGGGCTGGAAATGGTCACTTCTAATTCTGAAATTTGTGATTCTGTGTATTAATATTTATGGTGATTTCGAGTATAGCTCACTTTTTCTGCCTTAACCTTCCACAGCTAGTTATTAGGATTATATTTCTCTCACTGAAAGAAATACCGAGAGTACCTTCTTTATTTCTAAAAATAATTTACATAATATAGGGTTGGTGGGTTTTTTTTTCAGTGTTGGTTAAAATTTACTTGTGAATCTATCTGGTCTAGGTATATTTTCAGTGATAATTTTTATTTCCTCTTTTTGAAGTGATTTTATTTAGTCTATATATTTCTTGCTTTGCAAATCTGAGTATTTCATAGTTTTGTATGTATTTATATATTTCATTTAAATTTTCATATTTTGTACATAGATTTCATTTAGAGTTTGTCAATAAGTTGCTGAGAATAATAGATTCTTTAAGTTTTCCTTATCTGTTAATTGTAATTTCCTCCTTTTTGTTATGATGATGTAGTTTGTGATTTGATGTATATATCATAATGTGTGTTTTTCATTAAATTTATGATTTTCATACTTGCTAGACTTAAGTTCATTTAATCAAATTTATTCTAAATAAGAATGCCTTTTGAGAAATGCCTGACAAATTTTTACTCATCCAGCTTTTGCTTTGAAATCTTCTGATGAGGGGAAACTCATTTATTCCAGAGGCAGCTATTTTATGATAGGTTTAATTACTAGGAAAGGCTACATGGAAATGTGGATAGAGCAGCAGAGCTGGTATAAGAAAGACATGAATTCAGATTCAGCTTCACATGCTTACTAGCGGTGTGACCCTGGGCAAGTCACTTTACTCTGCCTCAGTTTCCCTTCTATAAAATGAGCTAGGGAAGGAAATGGAAACCTACTCCAGAGTCTCTGTCAAGAAAATTGCAAAGAGTATCATGAAGAGTAATTAAAAATGACTGAATAATAATAATTATTATTATTAAGGAATTTTTTCCTTATGTAAAAAACTGAATTTAACTGCCTCCCATTTCAATTAGTCCTATTCTCTGGAGATAAGCAGAACAAATCTGTTCCCTCTCACATATCACAGTCTTTAAGGCTGAAGATGGCTATTGAGTAACTATTGAGAATTTTCTTTTTCAGAAGAAATATGCCCTTTTCTTTTGACTAATCTTTGAATGCTATGAACTCAATAATTTTTGCCATTCTCTGGAAGTCTTCAAGTGTCTTAATATTCTTCTTAAAATGTGGCACCCAGTTTGACAAAGGCATAGTATAACTAAGTTATCACCTTCAAAACCGTACCTCTCTCAATTCAGTCTAATTGGTTGCCTTATATCACTATAAAGCCTGAATTTTACTAAAACCTCAGATTTTTTCTTTAAAAAACCATTTAATCACACTTCTTCTATCTCATACTTGAGGAAGTGCTTTTTAGAAACCAAATATAAAAGTTTATGTTTATGCCATTTAAATTTCATCTTATTATACTCAACATCTTAGCTTGTCAAGAACTTTTGGAATCTTTATTCTTTCATCTGGCTTGTTAGCTATTTCTCTCCTCAGCCTTGAGCCATTTTCAAATTTAATATGCATGCCATCATTGGTTTTATCCAAGTAACTGATAAAAATGTTAGACAGCATAGAACCAACCATAAACCCCAGGGGCATTCTGCTGATTGGCATCCTCCAAGCTGATGTCAAATAATTAAATTGCTCAGTGGGCCTAATTACTCAATCACTTGCAAGTTCATCTACTGTACAATCATATAGTCCACAGTTTTTCAGCTTTTCCATACCAGTAGAATGAAGCCTTTCTCTGTTTTTTCCCCTTAAAATAAAGATAAAATTGTAATTCTGTCACATCTGAAAAGTATAGCAAAACTATAAAAAATATGTGGTTAATTTAAAATAATTTGTTTTTGATGAAAGCATGCTGACTTTTTCTTTTCTTGATTCACTCAGTCCCCAATATTCAAGCTTTATAAGTTTTGTGACTTAGGGTGATTTTAGTTTTATAGTTAACTGGTTTACTAATTAGTAAACTCATTGGGAAAAAATGAGAGGTGCAACATGGTCAAGTTGTGGAGAGGTCAGTATCCTACTGGCACTTCACTGGTCTTGTTCATTCTGCCATTTTAGAAAAAAGGGCTCCCTGTACATTTGTTGCATGTTTTCATTGTTTGCCTTGAAAATTTAAGTTTTAGATTGCAATTATTTACCCAAAGCATATTGCAAATCTTTTGAGTTCTAAGCCCAAACATGCAAAGACAGTGATATAGCTTAGTGAGAAAATAAACGTGTTAGAAAAACTTCATGTAATAATATTTATAATTACGGTTGGTCTGATTGATGAGCTGGATAAAGACATCAAAGTTGCCAGTTTCAAACTCTCAAGGTTAAATGTCAACTTGCCTCTGCTATTTTCCATATTCTGAGACTCTGAAGGATTTCAGACAGCACATGAAGTAGACATTGCTGATGAATCAAGCTGGTACATCCTTTGAGATCTCCAGTGAAATCTTTCAAATGTATAAGTCAGTGTCACAGGTGATGTTGAGACCTCAACAGTCTCAGCATCTTCTGATAGTAGTGACAAAAGTCCTAGCCATCTCTCCCTTGGTTTTCAGAGGGTTACCAAGTAGGAGAGATTTATAGCAATACATCTAAAGTACAATGCTCTCCTATCACCATCTAACAGAGTGGAAAATAAGATGCAGAAAAAGTTTTAGTTTTTTAAAAATTTATTTATTTGCAATATATATTGCTTTGTGAATCATATTGGGAAAGAAAAATCAGAACAAAAAGAAACCATGGGAGAGAAAAAAACAAAGAGAAAAAAAGTGAACATAGCATGTTCTGATTTATATTCAATTCCCATAGTTCTTTTTCTGGATGCAGATAGCATTTTCTATCCAAGATCTATTGGTATTGCCTTGGATCCTATTGTTGTATACAATGTATTCTTGTTTCTGGCTGATTTGCTTAGCATCAATTTGTATAAATCTTTCCAGTTCTTTCTAAAATCATCTAGGTCAACATTTTTTATACGACAAAAATATTCCATTACTTTTATGTACCACAACTTGTTCAACCATTCCCCAATTGATGGGTATCTACTAAGTTTCCAATTCCTTGCTAGTACAAAAAGGGCTACTACAAACATTTTTGCACATGTGGGTCCTTTTCCCACCTTTATGATTTCCTTGGAATACAAACCCAGTAGTGGTACTGCTGAGTCAAAGGATATACACTATTGTATAGCCCTTTGAACATAGTTCTAGATTGCTCCAGAATGATTGGATCATGTCACAACTCCAACAACATGTTAGTGTCCCAATTTTCCCACACCCCCTCCAACATTTATCATCTTTTCCTGTCATCTTAGCCATTTGAGAGGTACCTCAGAGTTGTTTTAATCTCTATTTCTCTAATTAATAGTGATTTAGAACATTTTTTTCATATGATTACAGATGGCTTTAATTTCATCATCTGAAAATTGTCTGTTCACATTCTTTGACCATCAACTGGAGAATGAATTGTATTCTTATAAATTTGACACAGTTCTTCATATATTTATATTATATTATATTATTATATTATATACTTTAGAAATGAGACCTTTATCAGAAGCATTAGCTTTAACATTTTCCTCCAGCTTTGTACTTCCCTTTTAATTTTATTTCTCTTGGTTTTGTTTGTGCAGAAACTTTTAATTTAATGTAATCAAAGTTGTCCATTTTGCCTTCCATAGTGTTCTCTAATTCTTCTTTGATCATAAATTCCTCCCTTTTCCAAAGATCTGATAAATAATCCTTTGCTCTCCTAATTTGTTTATAGTATCACCCTTTATACCCAAATCATGAATCCATTTTGACCCTGTTTTGGTATGGTATATGAATGTAGATATATGCCAAGATTGTAGTTCTGGAGTTAACCAACAATGTCCCTTGGGGGTTTTCCTTGTGGGAATCTCTTTCTGAAGGTAATGGATGGATCAATGGATGACTACTTCCCCCGCTGTTTCCAGAATATCAGGGGAGTTTTCCTTGATAATCTCTTGCCTTTTTTTTTTTTTTTTTTTTTTAAATAGACCAATACTTTTTAAGTTGTCTCTTCTGGATCTATTTACCAGATTGGCTGTTTTTAAATGAGATCTTTTACATTTTCTTCCATTTTTTCATTCTTTTTTTAGTTTGCTTGACTCTTGATCTCTCATAGAGTCATTAACTTCTATTTGTCCTGTTCTAGTTCTTAATGTGTGATCTTCTTCAGTAGCTTTTGCATTTTTTTCCATTTGATTAATTCTACTTTTAAAGGTATTGTTTTCTTCAGTGAAATTGTTTTTTGCATTTGACCAATTGTATTGTTTAAGAAGTAACCTTCCCTTTCTAAACTGTTGACTCTCTCTTACATACCTATCATTTCTTTTTTCATTTTTTAAAAATTCACCTTTTAAAATATTTTATGACTGCTTCCAAGAAGCCTCTTTGGGTTTGAGACCAATTCATAACACTTTTTGAGATTTCCTCTATGGACATTGTGCCCCTTGTCTGATTTGGTGTTTTGCTCTTCCCTGTCACCACAGTAGCTTTTAATAGTCAAAAATGCTTTTCTGTTTCTTGCTCATTTTCCTTATTTTTGGTTTTTTGTTTTGTTTTGTTTTGTTTTGTTTGCTTTTAAGGTCAAGCTCTGCTTTTGGTGCAAAGTGTGTGCTATCTCAAGCTTCCTGTGTAGCTCTAAGCCTTGACTTTGAGCACAGGAGCCCCTTGTGTTTGCAGGGGACAGCTTTATCTGTTCTTTTCAGGAAACCACCTGGTTTCCCAGAATTTGCCTTCTGAACTGGGACTAGGGACAGTCCTATTGGTTTGCTTTGCTATTGGGCCAGGATCAAGGGGCTCAAGTTGTTGCTCTGCTGTGATTAAGCCCTTTTCATTGGCTTTCCTAGATTCTGTCTGTGCTGGGCTAAACACCTCTTTCACTCCAGTGAGACTGACCTTTCTTGAAGTTTTTCCAATCAATCTTGAGCTGGCGAGTGGTTTCTTTCTGTAAGAATCTGTTCAGAAGCTTGGTTTCATGTGATTTTCGAGGAAAATTGGGAGAGCTGGAGCACCCCCAGAAACAAAGTTTAAGTCTTAAAAATTGTATTTGTGTATATATACTTATAATTGTACTGTTATCACAAAAGGTCATCAAATTCTAGAAAGTCATTGGGAAAAAAAGTTTTACATGTTAACCAATCTTATTTTGTGTACTGTATTGTATGATTTTCCATGATTACTGTGTTAAGATATGATCATAATTTGTTTTTAATAAAATTGTATGAAGAAAATGATATTTTAAATAATCTTAAAACATATTACAGGTTTTGATGGTTGTGGCAATCTAATTCTTTATGTCCTATAGGATTATTGTTTCAACATTTACATTTTTTTTTTATTTTCATGATGTTTTCCAAGAAAGTTATTTAATCCCCACAAAAGTTGAGAATTGACTGTAGTTACTGATTATCATTTCATTATATATTCCAGAAATATGCCAGGAAGATGAATCAAGCTCACTATTTTATAGTTTCATGATTAAATTCATAATCCCTTTATTGAAAATTTACAATATTTGCATTTTTCTCATATTACTATTCTAGTCTTGTTCTGCATATTTTAGAAATCACTGACAATGGCTCAACAATCATAAATTCTTCCATTTCTCTTGGATATATTCGTTCTTGTTCAGAGTAGCTCATCAAGGAAAGTTAAGATAGGAGACACGACATGTTCACAGATAAATAAGTATGAGATCAAGACAACAAAAACACAAAGTGATTTTAAGGATGAACAATTGGGAACATCAAGAAAGTTGTTTTAGAAAAGATGAATTGTGAAGATAACTAAGAGTTCTAAGAGGGAGAAGTGAGGAGGAGATAAGGACATGGAGGTATGGAGGACAAATTATGAAAAACCATTAAAGCACAAATGGAATATCATATGTGGGGAAAATTCAGTCTCCTTAATAATACTTCAGAGGGAGATCTAAAAGATGCTTTTAATTTTTTTTTTTTATAAAATTGGCTTTTTGGAAATTATACAGAGTATAGAAGTTCATGTGAGAATCTCCACCCAACAGTATATTCCACTATTTTAGAGCTTCATATTAAAACAGAAGACACAGTTAAATTTTTTTTATTGCTAAATTGATAGCGTGTTTTTGGTGTCACATAAGTACAGACACGTATTCAGCACTCTTCACAGCTAGAACTTTGCATGTCAAGAAGGCTGGGTGAATATGTTGAGGGAATAAAACAATTAGCTAACAACCTTAGATCCTTTGAAAGCAACCTGATTTGCAGAAAAATATATCTAATATAAAATACATCTAAAAAAGGTCTAATTACTACAAGACAATATCATATGATAATATAAATTAAGAGGCAGCTGACCCACTGAATAGAAAGATGGTCTTGGAGTCTCTTAAATATAATGGCTTCTTGACTCTGGACAAAGCACTTAACTAGTTATCATCCTAGCAACTCTGTAAGACTGTATATTACAGAACAGTTGCAAATCTGCATTGGTAGATTTAAAACAACTTTTAAAAGTTACTTTAAAAAAAAGTCCATATGTTTGTTTGGCTAAAAACCAAGTTTCATTACATGCTCCTATTATTCCACTATGCAACAATTTTATTTACAGGCCTTTCACATAAAGACTAATTTATTTGATAGGAAGGCTGCTAATGCTTATTTAAGCCCACCATAATGAAAACAATATTTGTAGAGCTATGAATGAATGCTGAGCCTTAAAGCCACGTGTTTGGGCCCTGATCCAAGAAGGGGTACTCAGAATGTCAACTTATCTTTTGCAGCCCTCAATACAACACATGCCAAAAGTCATCAGGAACATTATTATATATTGGGAATTGGTATATAAAGCAGACATGGTATACCTAATCTCCACATTGGCATTGAGAAGTCTTACTGGTGCCAGTAAGACTTACATTCTAATTCTAGGGCTCATTTCATGAATAATTCTAAAATAAAACAAGTAGGGTATTTTCTATGGCCCACAGCGCATAATCATGAACAGCACAAGTGGCTACCTTGACTATTCTGACACTACGCAGAAACTACTTTGGCCATTGTCATACACTCCTAGTGTGAACATTAAAAGTCCTGTCTCAGATATTAAAGACAAATGCACAAACACTATTAAACTCCCTGTGGTAATGCCAAGTCAGATCCAGCTTTGATTCCTCATGCTGATACATATGTGGTTGGATTGTGTCATGCAAACAATAGTGTAGCTTGACAATTTCCCTTTATAATTCAGCAAAGTCTGGTAGTAATCAAAGCTACTTCTGTGTCAGTTTTAGAAAGTTTATGTCCTTGGTGGGAAAAAAAAAAAATCCGCCGTTTCAAGAAAGTCACCTTAATATTTCAGATGTTTACATTTTTACTGACAGAAGTATCTATTTAAAAAACACATTGGTGAGGGCATCAAGAGTGTGATTTAATGGTACAATTATCGCAATATCTGCACACTGTCTTGTCAGTTTTCTATATACAAATGTAGCCCAGCATTCCTAATAATCTTGTAAGATTACCTTAATCTTTTCCTTTCATCATGAAAACCCTCTCTGCCTTTTTCCTTAAAGTCAAAACGAATTATAGACATAAATAAGATCTTGGGCTGCACAATTTAAGCAAGAAATGTATACAATCCAAATGTTCAAAATAAATATTTTTTGCACATTAAGTGGCCCTGCTAATTTACTACATCCTCGCTATATTTCTGAAGTACCAGGATAAAAGAATAAATGATTTAATTTTTAACCTAACTGCACAGTATGAAGCAAAAGGAAACTAATTTTTTTCTAGATAAAACTGAAGTATAGAATAAATGTATAAAGCTATGAACTTGGAATCTGAAATATATGGATTCAATCCTCCCACCTCATAGACTTATTAACGGAGTAATCCTGGACAAGTCACTTGAAAATAGGCGTACCTCAATTTCCTTATCTAAAAAATCAAAAGTTAAACTTGTTGCTTCCTATGCCCATTTCAGATATAACCAATGATCCTGTAATAATTTAGAGTAATAAATGGCTTTCAGTTGTGTCTGACTCTTTGCGACATCATTTGGTGTTTTCTTGGCAAAGATACTGGAGTGGTTGGCTATTTCCTTCTCTAGCTTATTTGATACATGAGGAAACTAAGTCAGAGAGTTAAGTGACTTGCAAAGGTTTGAGGCCAGATTTAAACTCAAGAAGTCTTCCAGATACTGGCCCAGTGTTCTATTCAATATGCTACCTAGCTGCCCCCCCATTTCAACTAGTCCAGTAAACTATAGTTCTCAATATCCATTGTTAAGAAATAATAATTAAATTAGCAAGTAAAAGTCACATTTTAAAGAAACTGAGTGAAAGATAAAAGTATTTCAAGAAAAACTTAATCCTAGGAATCCTATAGTAAAGATGATTATCTATTCAAGAACCTTTACTTAACCAGAGAAAGGAAAGGGATACAGAAATCCGGAAGAATCAGAGTTAACTAATTAACTAGCAAAGCAATAATTTGCTTTTTAAATTTGACTTCCTGTTGAAAATCATGTGATTTTTAGTATCATATCTATTTATGGATGACTTTTTAAATTATAGATGACTCAGTACCTTCTCAGTGCCAGCATAGTAGGTGTTAATTAGGTGTTGATTGACTTTTAAATCTGAATTGTTCTTCATGTATTTTTGGCTTAATTTTAATTTCTTAAATTTAGAGTTGCATCATTATTGTCTATTTTGAAAAGGGTCTTACTAGCATATGGATGAGATGTCTGATTAATATTTATACTTGGGGATTCATATACTGGTCAATACTTTGCTACAAAGGGGTAAAAAGCCAAAGTGGGGCCAAACAATTTAAGTATTATTATTTTTTGTAAAGGGCTGAAATTCTTGAGGCAATGCACTGGGGTAAGACAAGTAGAGCACTTGAGGCTAATTACTGATTGGATAATACTCTATAAAAATATCCTTGGAAAATGACCTTCCCACTATCCTGTGCTGGCCTAATCGTTTGGTGTATACAGAGAATTGTGGGAGGGACTAGGAGGTGCCATGAGACTGGCCAGGGTCACTTCTGCAAGAGAGACGAGTTGGTGAGGTCGCAGAGATCCTATGAGTCCACTCTCTTCACTTCTACCGCTAAAGACCAAGAATAAAGATTTTTGCTTATCCTGACCCCGGATGATTCTAAGATATCCAGGGTGCTAGTGCGGTCGCCACAATTTTTTAAATGCAGAGAACTATCTACTAGTCAACTACTACTACAAAGGGGCAAAAAACCTAAGTGGCGCCAAACAATTTAAGTATTATTATTATTTTTTAAATGCAGAGAACCTAAGTCATTTGGCATAAAACTGACAAGATTAAATACTCTTAAAATACTACCCATTCCCCAAATATGTACTTCATTCCTAAAATGAAATCTCTTGGAAAAGAAAAATTAATCTGTGAAAAAACACCACTATTATTGAAAAAACAACATTAATTATAACCAGGTTTGGGTTCAAAAAAAGTAACTATGTTGACATGAATATGATAAATCTATATAATACCTTCTAGAGGAGGCCTTTCCTTACTGCTATTTATTAGTGTCTTCATCTTTGAGATTAGTTTTCATATACTCTCAATAAAACTTGTATGTATTTACTTACCTTTGTCTTCTCCCTTAGAAGTTAGGTTCCTTGAGAACAGGGATTGATTTTGTTTTTCATTTTGTCATTAGTGCTTAGTTTTAGTTAAAAAAAAAAAAAAAAAGAAAAAAAAAAAAAAGTAAAAATCCTTCCCTGACTTAAATCCAATTCACTTACATGTCATGGCAAATGCCTTGGTCCTCTTGGAGGACAAAGAACAGTGCTTAGTGCATTGCTTTGCCTGTACTAAGTGCCTAATATATGTTTGTTGTTACATATCACTAAAATCTAAGTGACTTTAAGATGATCTTTTGTAGTTGGAAGAGAAATGTAGCTCCCTAAAAGAAGGAAGAATTATAAAACCTTCATAATATTTGGTCATAAACATGACTATGTTGCATCAATGACTCAAGTTATTTTTTTGTTTCTAGGAGCCCCTTACATTATTTTTTAAACTTTATTTTTTCTTGAGGATTCCTTTAAATTTTTAAAAATTGCTATTGCAGAGCCCAGAATTTTTTTCATGTATATCTGATATTTGTTGTTAGAAACCAAAACTGGTAACATGTATTAATTTATTTTAAGCTAGGAATGAACTTATTGCATGCTAAATAACACATTTATAAAAAAAAAAAAAATCCAAAGCAAAAAATATAGTAGCATTGTTTTACATATTTTTACAAATTTTCATAATGTCTGACTTAATAGATAACACCTGGATTCATACAATCTGCTTCTGCTTCCAATTTGTTGCAGTAGGTTATTTTGTGATATATTGCTTTGGCTTGAAATATAAAAAACAAACAGTGCTCCCCCCCACCCCCCAATTCACTGGAATATGTAATTGGAAGAGGGAGGAGTATTTTAATTGATAAATTATGTCTTAGTATTCTTATGAAAATAGTTTTGACCTCTAAGACTCCCTGAAAGGGTTTCCCCCCCCATATGGTTTTTGAGAATTGCTGTGTCACAGTATTAGTGAGGAACAAAGTGAGAATCTTCATTTGTGAATTAGGATATAATTCTTTTCAACAATATGTTTATGCACATACCTGACAATAAAAAATGCATCTTCAAATATAAAAAGCAATATAAAAATACTCCAGAAGAACTTTTAGATTCTTAGATGTTGAGACCCAAAAAATAATTAATTTTCTAGTGATAAGACTTGAATAATAGATTATCCTGTGATATGTGTGTATGTCTGTATCTATCTATCTATCTATCTATCTATCTATCTATCTATCTATCTATCTAGATAACACAACAATGTGTATATGTAAGTATGTAAATTATAGGCTAAATAAATGTCTAATATGAAAGGAAAGCATAAAATATAGATGAAATATTTTAGTACCAGGGCCTACTTGCAAGTCGCAATATGTTTTATTCTTGTATTTTTTTTTTAACTGGACTTGTGATTTACATCAGGTAATGGGGAGCTTCTCAGAATGGAGAATTGTCTTCTATCACTATACAGATGGGGCATCCTTTTTGCAACTTTATAGTCAGAGATTTACCTCAAGCATTAAGAGTAAGCAAGTTTGCCCAAGAACACACAGCCAGCACATGAAACTTGAACACAGGTTTTCCTTGATTCATGATGGCTAGTTTTCTATGCGATTATGCCAAGCTGCCTCTAAGAATTTAGAAAAAATGTTTAAAATTGTTTGAACTTATTCTGTTCTCATTTCTTTTTTCTCGTTTAACATATTTCAAAAGACTCTCTCCCTGTTTGTAGTCATCTGGATCTCATCTCCATGCATGCATGATATTCACCCACTTGGCTCTCTTTCCATCTGCACAAGACTGTTAAATGGTCTTAAAGATGATTTACTTTAAATTCCAATTGTTTTTATATACCAGTAAGAGGGATTAATTTGAAGGCAGAACTTTATATTTTAGAGATATGTCTAACTTATGTTAGTTGTCATTTTTTAATGGGTTGATTAGCTGTTTTCTAGTATCTGTGTAATTAGATATTGAGATCTCATTCTAAAGAAGGCATCTTGTTGCCATGACCTACAAATAGCTTTTCCAAGTAGTTAAGTGACTACTTGGGTGGGTACCTGGGAGATTTTATAGGACAAAAGTAGGTGAAATTCACACTAAGGAGATGACTGGAGCTGCAAAAGAAAAAAATTGTATTTCCTGTGACAGCATTTGTAGATGTTTTAACCATACACTTTGAATATTTTCACATTGAGGTTAAGATATTTTCTCCATTTTTAGAAACACATGCTTTCAGATTAAATTAGACTATAATTCTATCCAGGCATTATATTAAGAGGAACAAGAGAATGTACAAGACAAACAGAGGCAGTAGTAGTTGGCTGAATTGCAGGGTTCAAATATTAGTTAAATTTTTAAAATGATAGTTTAATAATGAATTATAATTTCTAATTTAAAGTTTTGAAATTTACATTTTCAAATCAAATGAAGGTGGCCTAGCTGTACCAGATCTAAAACTATATTATAAAGCAATGGTCACCAAAACCATTTGGTATTGGCTAAGAAACAGACTAGTTGATCAGTGGAATAGGTTAGGTTCACAGGACAAAATAGTCAATAACTTTAATAATCTAGTGTTTGACAAACCCAAAGACCCAGCTTTTGGGATAAGAACTCACTGTTTGACAAAAACTGCTGGGAAAATTGGAAATGAGTATGGCAGAAACTAGGCATTGCCCCACATTTAACACCATACACCAAGATAAGGTCAAAATGGGTTCATGATCTAGACATAAAGAATGAGATTATAATTGAATTAGAGGAACATAGGATAGTTTACCACTCAGACCTGTGGAGGAGGAAGGAATTTGTGACCAATGAAGAACTAGAGATCATTACTGATCACAAAATAGAAAAATTTTATTGTATCAAATTGAAAAGCTTTTCACAAACAAAACTAATGCAGACAAGATTAGAAGGGAAGCAATGAACTAGGAAACATTTTTACAGTCAAAGGATCTGATAAAGACCTCATTTCCAAAATATAGAGAATTGACTCTAATTTATAAGAAATCAAGCCATTCTCCAATTGATAAATGGTCAAAGGAGATGAACAGATAATTTTCAGATGAAGAAATTGAAACTATTTTTAGCCTTATGAAAAGATGCTCCAAATCATTATTAATCAGAGAAATGCAAAGACAACTCTGAGATACCACTACACACTTCTCAGATTGGCTAAAATGACAGGGAAAGATAATGCAGAATGCTAGAGGGGATGTGGGAAAACTGGGATACTGATACATTGTTGGTGGAATTGTGAATACATCCAGCCATTCTGGAGAGCGATTTGGAACTATGCTGAAAAAGTTACCAAACTCTGCATACTCTTTGTTCCATCAGTGTTAGTACTGGGCTTATATTCCAAAGAGATCTTAAAGAAGGGAAAGGGACCTGTATGTGCAAGAATGTTTGTGGCAGCCCTCTTTGTAGTGGCCAGAAATTGGAAACTAAGTGGATACCCATCCACTGGAGAATGGGTGAATAAATTGTGGTATATGAATATTATGGAATATTATTGTTCTGTAAGAAATGACCAACAGGAGGATTTCAGAAAGGCCTGGAAAGACTTATATGAACTGATACTGGGTAAAATGAGCAGGACTTCAACAATACTATATGATGATCCATTCTGATGGACGTGGCCCTCTTCAACAATGAGATGAACAGAATCAGTTCTATTTGTTCAATAATGAATAGAACCCGATATACCCAGTGAAAGAACTCTGGGAAATGAGTGTGAACCACTATGTAGAATTTCCAATCCCTCTGTTTTTGTCAGCTTGCATTTTTTTATTTCCTTCTCAAGTTAATTTTACATTATTTCAAAGTCTAATTCTTCTTATGCAGCAAAATAACTGTATGGATATGTATACATATATTGCATTTAACATAGACTTTAACATATTTAATATGTATTGGTCTATCTGCCATCTGGGGGAAGAAGTGGGGGGAAAAAGGGGAAAAGTTGGAACAGTCAAGAGTCAATGCTGAAAAATTACCCATACATATATCTTGTAAATAAAAAACTGTAATTTAAAAAAATTTACATTTTCATGAATTATACTCTTATGGTTTTAAAATGCTAGTGTATATGTGAATTTCAAAACTTTAAATTAGAAATTATAATTTATTATTGAACTATCATTTTAAAATTCAAACTATTATTTAATTCTACTACTTTAAGTAAAAGTGTATGATAAAATGTAATTATTATATTCACAAACATGACTTTTTATTTGATTTTAAACAATATGAAAAAAGATTTCTTGTGCACAGGAAAATATAAATTGAAGTCAATTTTTTTCTTTGGCCATTGAATTATAATGATAATTGATAATCATATGTATAATTACAAACATTGTTATTTTTCTGTTTTTCACAAAAAACAAACACTTGAGGTAGATAGTGTATTATTACTCCGCACTTCATAGATGGGAAAATTGAGAAGTGTTTGCAACTCTCCCTAAATTACAAAGCTGAAATAGTAAGTTATGGACCTGGGCCAAGAAACCAGGTCTTTGCATTCCAACTCTAGTGTTATTTTCAAAGATTCCATTTTTTTTCAATGTAATTCTCTCTCTATATACACATTTATATGCATATACACATACATGTATACATGTGAATACATATTTGTTGCACATATATTTGCAATCTCAACACACAAACACAGATGCACATACTTATGTTTAGAGTAGGGTACCATGCTAGGATGAAAAATACAAAGAGGAAATACAATATCATTTTCAGCCCTCAAGTTTACAAAAGGGTTGTAAGACATATTGTTCAAGGAACTATCTAAAATAGGGGACAGAATTACTTCTAGGTGGGGGTAGAGAGAGATTTAAGCTGGAAACCATTTCTAGCTATAGGACAGCAAGAGAGGATTTCATGGAAGAACTATCACTTGAGTTGAGTCTTAGGGAAGAAGAGGATTACATAAGGAGAGATGAAAAAGTGCATTAGAGGAAGAAAGAATTCCCTATATCTAATGCAAAGAAGTAAAAAAAAAAAAAAAAAAAAAAGATCAAATAAAATCAAGGAAAAATTTTAATTTCAATTTTATTTTCAATTCTGAATTCTCTTCCCCCTATATCTATCCATTAATAAGGGAAGAAAACAAAACCCATCATAAATATATGGTTAAGCAAAACAAATTCGCACATTATCAATGTCCAAAGGGGAAAAAAGGGAAGAGCTCATTATGATCCTGTGAGCTTCACCCTGGCCTTGTGAATAGGTATAAACTTTAAGTTCTCTGGAATCCTAATCCCAACCCTAAATAAACCTTTTTCTAGTTCCAAAGAATACTATATGATTCTA
Organism: Sminthopsis crassicaudata; assembly: GCF_048593235.1. NCBI lineage: Eukaryota > Metazoa > Chordata > Mammalia > Dasyuromorphia > Dasyuridae > Sminthopsis > Sminthopsis crassicaudata. The sequence goes on along the minus strand of NC_133620.1, from coordinate 116,096,291 downwards.
GGGTTTTGCTAAGAGAATATGAAAAACCTGCTTTTACATTTTAACTACTTCACACTGAAGTACACCTACAACTATCTCTCATGGTATAACTATAAAGTTTAATCAAAAAATACTTCAGTCACTGTGTGAAAAAGATATATTTTTCATTTGCCACTTAAAATCTCATTTACAAAATTAATTTAAAAAGTACTGTAGCTTAACCTTGTGTTTTAAGTCTTTATCCCTTGCTATACGTAAATTGTTTTAATACTCAATGAAAAGGGGGAAATATTTTTTTCTGTCTTTTAAGAAATGCTTATTTGATTTTTCAATTTCAATAATTTTATTGACAAAAAAGCTATGAAAGCTGCCAAAAATTAATGTTAAGAACTATGTGGTTGTTGTAATATAACTGTAATTACAATGGTACAACCATCAATTGAATAGAAAAGCATAGAGAGGAAAGACAGGGAATAGGTGATAGAAAATGAAAATAGTAGTTTTTTAAAAGTGTGTAATATTATGCCCACAAGAATAGATGACAATTTATTAAATAATAAAATAAAAAAAATTGAACACCATAAAGAGGAATGAGATTTTACAAATTTTAATATCATTCAAAGTTTCAATCCCCCTCATTATTTTTTAAAAATGAAAACCTATTTAAAAAAAAAAAAAAAAAGTGAATTGTTGACTAAAAACAGAAATCTTCTCTCATGAGCATTCTGACTCAAACAATATTTCTTTAAAATAAAATGTTCAGAATTACTTTTGTATTATTAATTCTATTCCAAATTAGAAATTTCACAATTAATTGAAGTAAAAAGCACAATATAACAAAAGTTAACAAACTAAAGCCAGTCCACTAACATATTTGAAAAGTATGCCCTTATAGGAATGCCATTTCCCAAAATATTTCATTTAGTTTTAAATTTTATTTAGATACCTTTTATTTTATAGGACACTAATTTTCTCTCCCTTCTTCCCCACTCCCTCAATAAACAAACAAAAACAAAACTCTTGTAACAAATGTGCAACAAGTGACGAAAAATCAATTTAGTTTTTTTTTTTTTTTTTTAATAATTTTTTACTTGTGATATCAACCAATTATATATATATGGATTAATGGGTCAAAACAGAATTACAAACAGGTTAAATAAATTATTCAACCTATAGGCTAAAGAACGATGGAAAAGATACATATATATATATATGTATATATATGTATGTATGTATGTATGTATGTATGTATTCTATTTAACTATTATGTTTTCTTTTGCTAGGATTGTTTTTCTCTTCATTGAAGCTGCCTGTGGTACTTTACACTGGGATATGTGTGTTGTATTTAATAATACTATTAATTTTATATTTCCCAAAATAATTTTCAAGGGACTGAAAATTTTTGGCCCAAGGGATAAATCTAAAACCTGTTTCAAAAGCTTATTCTAGAGGCAATAGTAATTGTTAACATTTCTTTAAGAAGTAGGGAAGCTGGGAAAGTAATTTACTGAACAAACTTTATAAAGATCATTTTATGGGGATGGCATCTACTAAGAGACAAATAGAGAAAAAGAACACAATAGGATATTTTTTTCCTGATGAAACTTTTAAAATTTAATGTTGTGAAGAGAATTCTTGAGAAAAGACTTTGTTTCATATCTTGAATGAAAAGGAAGTCATCTTCAGTTATAATAATATTTACAAGAAATTCCAATTCAATTTTTTTTAATTCTCATTCCCAAATTCTCCCTCCCACTTCTTACCTATTTTGAAGGCAAGAAAAACAAAGCCCATTACAAATATGCATAGTTTTGGAAACAAATTCCTGAAGTGGCCTTGTCTAGAAAGAGAAAGAAAGGAAAAAAAAGAAGAGACAGAAAGAAAGAGAGAGGGACAGATACTCTGAATCCATCACCTCTCTATTTAGAGGTAGAGAGCATATTTCATCATAAGTTCTTTCATAGCAATGATCAACCACAATTTCAAACTTCCAAAGACTTTCAGAGATGATTGTGTTTATATTGTTGTTATACATTCTCCCAAATCCGATCATTTCACTTTTCATCAGTTCATAGTGTTCCCAGATTTTTCTGAAACTAATCCTCCATCATTTCTTAAAACAACAAAGTTTTCCATCATGATCATATACCATAACTTATTTAGCCATTTTCCAATAAATGAGCATCTCCTCAGTTTCCAATTCATTGCTACCACAAAAACAACTGCTAAAAATTTTATGCAGATGTATACCTTTCTTGTTCATTGATCTCTTGGGACATAAAGTTAAAAGCTATATTGCTGGGTCAAAGGGTATGCACAGTTTAATAACTTTTTAGGCATTATTAATTATAAATTGCTTTCTAGAATGATTAAAGAAGATTATAATTCCACCAATAGTGCTTAGAGATAATTCTGAGATCATTCTTACAGCTAACACACTGTCAATAATATCTTTGGTGTACTTTCTAGTATTAGTAAATAATATATTTGACAACTTTAATATCTGTTTAAGAGATTAAGAGAATGAGGAATTTGAGTTTAGTTGATTGAGAAATTTAAAAGTTATAGCAATTAATAAGGAAAAATCCAAATATATCTCTAGATTGCCATAAAATTTATGAAATTAAATATAAGAATGAGTTAAATAAAGCTTAAAGGGTAATCTATAAATAGAAATGATCAACTTCAGACTATCCTGTCCTATTTAACACTGTTACATACAAACTGCACATAGGGATATTATAGAGATCATTTAAAATAATTTTGTGAAATTGTGTAATTCTATAATCTATATATCAACTACTTTGAAGCACTAAGTAACTACTGATAATAGAGGGAAAAGTACGAAAAGTACAAAAGCCAAAACAAAGAATGATTATATACAAGTCATTACATGATATCAGTTTCATTCGCCCAGCTAGCTCATTCGGTAGAGCATGAGACTCTTAATCTCAGGGTCGTGGGTTCGAGCCCCACGTTGGGCGCCAAAATGCTGGAACTCTGTCTTCCCAGAAATCAGCTGGAGTCAGGATCACTAAACGTCTTTATTCTTGATCTTTTACGGTCAAGGTCAGGGGCTTAGGCCTAGCAACCTCACACACACCTTGCTCCCTCAAACGCCCAGAAAGACTGACTCAGTCTACGTTTCAATTCCTCTTCCTCCTCCTACTCCTCCCACACACGTCACTTCCCCCTCTTTGTCCCACCAATCAAGTCAGCACAGAACAGTTGGGGAGGGTCAACCTTCAAACAAATTAATAGGGAACTGTCCAATTGGCAATTAGTCTCATGTGCTTCATTATCCAAGTGCATTGCTCAGTTCTAGGCCTTTACACCATTTAACACTGTTACATACAAACTGCACATAGGGATATTATAGAGATCATTTAAGACAATTTTGTGAAATTGTGTAATTCTATAGTCTATATATCAACTACTTTGAAGCACTAAGTAACTACTGATAATAGAGGGAAAAGTACAAAAAGTACAAAAGCCAAAACAAAGAATGATTATATACAAGTCATTACATGATATCAGTTTCATTTAATTGGAATCATTATTAATTATATAATATTTTGACAACAAATTTCACTTCTCATAATAAGGACATTACAAACACATATGAGTTAGAAACACAAACACTTGATTTATTCACTTGGTGTTTCTATTTCTTTTGGTAGTTTCTCAAGAATCCAAGATTTTAATTTCTCTAGCTCAGTTCTGTTTAACTCATGATAAAGATTTGGAAAGCTGTGAAATGTTGTGCTTACTCCCAGTGATTTCAAAATTGAATTTGTCTCTTCACCCCATGAATGAAGAACTAATTCATCAGTAGTGCCATGACACTGAAATAATTCAGGAAGTACATCTTCATTCTTCTGGAGAGCCTAGTGAGAAAGGAAAACAAAACAAAACAAACAAACAAACAAACAAAAAACCACAATAATTTAATTAGCTATTATGTGAACAGGACAAAAATGGCTTAGAAATGGAGGGGTTGGCATAAAGCTACATCAGTGGGAAAATAGCTAAGGAAAAACAGACACAGTGAAACTGCTTAAGATTCAGGTTTCTCATTAGAGTTGTGACAAGGACCAGATCCAGGGCTGAGCTGAGGAATTAGCAGAGCTCCTAAGGATCACAAGGCCAATCACCTAGAAGTTGGGGCAATGACTTATGGGCTCAAATGGAATTGGGAAGACAAGATGTAGTGCCTCCTTCAGAGGTTTAAAGCAGGAAGAGCCATGATCTTTTCCTGAAGAGAAAGGAAAAAGGGTTGCCTGACCAAGATATAAGATACAGGATAAAAGATAAAGAGAATTTATATGCTAGAATGAATCCCTATGTCTCCTATACTCTTGATAAGGAAGTCTCTCCTAATGAATTACTCTATTAAAAACATTCTACTTTGAAAGAAAAAAAAAAAAAAAAGATACTACTGTATAAAATCTATTAGAAGTGACTAGTCACTAGCTTTTTCATGACAATGTACAAAATTTGACACAACACTGTTATGTACAATAGGTTCTACATATACTTTGTCACAGAGAGCCTATGTAGGTTTGAAAATCTTTTCCCTTAAATGCTTTACATAATGTTTTTATTATTTTTATCATCAACTGACCACAATCAATCACCTTACACTGTGTCATTAATCCTCAGGAAATGCTGGGTGGCTCAGTTATTATTGTTGTTGTTAAATGATCATTTTCCTTTTGAGTAACAATTTATATATGCTGTATACAGTATTTTTTAAGTTTATAACTTACTTGATAAACAGCAGAAGTTTTATTGAGAAAACTAGAAAGAGCAAATACTCCAGCCAGATCATGATGCTTCCTAAATGCTAAATGTAGTGCCATGCAGCCTCCCATTGAAAATCCTCCTAGAAGAAACAAACCATATTAGCCTAAGTAGTAATTAAACCAACAGTCATACTTATATAAAATATTATAACAGTACCTGTCCTTTTACTTATATATGTTTAAAGGCTTTAAAGAACTTAAGAGCTGAAAAATATCTCAAAACTCAATATAGGTCTTAGTAAAATCTTATCAAATAGAAGTTAATCTGTTCCACTGACCCTCATCCTCTGAAAAATTAATTTACTATAATGACTTGTCTGTTAATTGTTTGGATCCTTTATACAAATAAGAAAAAACTCATTAAGAAAAAACGCTATGCCACTTTATTTTTAGTGCACTTGGTAAATTGGATATGAAAAGAATATATTGTTGGATTAGATGGTAAGCTTTATCTAAAATTGCCAAAACATTCTGTTTTCTATGGACAAAATCTAAGAAGAGAAGGGCTATTTATTTCAAAGCCCAGCTAATTTTTGAACCTTTACTAAAATTTTCCATCAGTGTTCAAATGAGACATTAAACTGAAATCAAGTATATTTAGTTTCTCAGCCAAGTTAGAACTATTTATTCACTTAATTTTCAACACTAAAATAAAAATGATGAGGTTCAATATTATTGATATCATGAAAACTGTAATAGAATCAGAATTTATAATGGAATATACTTTAAATGATAAGTGATATCAAATCATCAGAAAGAAAAGAGAATTAAGTCCAAACTGAAAATGTTATCTTTATAAATTAAAATCAGGTCAAGAATTCAAATCCAGGTTTTCCATTCTTCATATCTACTCACATGGCCGACTCAATCAATAAGCACTTATTAAGCACCTGCTATGTGGCAGATATTAGCACTAAGGACACAAACACAAAAATAAAAGAGTCCCTGCCCTCAAAGAGCAAGCAATTCACTAAGTATTGTCAAACAAAGCATTAAAGAACTTCTAGATTGTTATGAATTCATCTGAAATATTTTGCCAAATGAGAAATATCACATAATAACAATATAACCTTTGTTAGACAATCGTGATTAAGTGAATTTAACCATATAGAGAAATTATAATACTGGCCTAAAAGCAGCTAGGTCAAGGAAAAAAGAAATCCTTCTGATGGCAAAACAAATTCAAAATGAGTTTAGCATTAGTGCCAATTTTTTTTTAGGATTTTAATGTTCACTTATATAACAGGTCTCATTATCTTTTCTCCTAAAATCGCCTCTCTTACTGATGGTACCATCATCTTTCCATTCATCCAGGTTTACAAATTAAGAGTCAATCTCAACTATTCCTTCTTCTTCCTTGACTTCCCCATTCCTTGCACCCATTCCTTTCTCTTGATTATTTGACTCTAAGTAAAGACTTCAGTGCCTCTATTATTGATTATTTTAATAGTCTAATAGTTGTTCTTCCAGCTACTTTTTTCTCCTTCTCTTCACCCCTCTCCCTTTTCCCCCACCAATTCTTCTTCTACATAGTGATTAACTTGGTATTTCTAAAGCTCAGGTCTGACCATGATACTCTCCTAGTTAGAAAGAACCAATGTCCCATAATCTTTGGGACAAAGTATTATTTTTAAAAATTTCTTCAGTTCAGAATTTAAAAAAAAAAATACTTCATAAGCTAGATCCAACTAATTTTTCCTAAGTATTTCCTTATTTCTTTCTATATCGCCAAAATGGTCTACCAGGTCTGGAGATAACATTCTATCTTCAACCCATATGCCTCTGCATTGAGTGCTAATTTTCTCTTCACTTCCACTTCTTGGAAACCCTATCTATACTTCAACGCTGAACTCAACCTCCACTAAAAGATATTTCCTGATTTGTTACTACCTTCCATTTATTCTTTATTTCATATTTTCTCATGTGTATCTCCTAAATTGCAATGTAAAAATGTAGAAGACTGGAGTAGTTTTTGTTTGTTTGTTTGTTTTTTCCCCTCTCTATCCCTAGTCTGTATAACACAGTGTCTAAAATACAGGAAGAAGATAGGTGCTTAATGTTAATGCTTGATCATCCAATGAGATAAGCTATATTCTTTTTATATGAAACTGGGCTAAGCAAAATTTAGCGTGCCAGTAAATATATCTGCAACTTGGAAGATTTGGGTGAATTTATGATTTTATTATTAAAAAAATTTACATGAACTTTTTCTTTCACAAATCATTTGGATTTTTTTTTTTTAAAACTAGGAGAATACTGTAGAAGAAAGGAATCTATAATAATAACAACTAAATTCCTAGAAATGAGAAAAGTGTAAGAATATTCATAGTAGCTTAAATGCTTAATAAAATAATCAAAATAAAGATACACAATGTAAATTTAGATTTTCATTTAAAAATGAATGAAAACATTAAATTCATCCTTTATGAACTATAATGAATATTAATTTTACTCAGTGAAGGAAATAAAGAAAAGACCAAAGAGATTAAGTAGATTAGAGAATAAATCACATAACTAGAAAATAAGTATATTAAAGAAAGATCACTGTCCCTTTCAAGAAACTCACCAACCTAGCTAGACTAAGCTGTTCTAACTCAGGCCCATCTCACTTCCTGTCCCATATAGGAAGGACATGCTTGCTGTTTTCCTTTTCCTGCCTGTTGTTTGCAGGAAATTCCCTGAATATTTAGACCTTACTTTGAATGAGATTCAACAAATATACCCCAAAATATTTGGGAGAGATAACAATGGGCAAGTTTTAAGTGCCTATTATTCTAATGGTATTCAATGAGAGAGTGTTACATAATAATCTAAATAAAATGCAAATTAGGAAAACTTTACCCACTAGATTGGCAAAATATAGCAAAAAAAGGGGGGGGGAGGGATATAATTCATTGTTTGCATGGCTATTGGGAAAACAATCATTTTTATTCATTGTTCAGGGGACTGCACTGTGGTATAAGTATTTTGGAAGGCAATACGCAGAATAGAATAAGTTGCAAAACTAATACCTTTTGACCAGGTTCAGTCTGCATCACTAATTGCTTATTTTACATTTCAGAATGGGAAAACCTGGAGGTAACTGAAATCATGTCTTCCTATAAAAAATTTACTCTTCTTCTAAACAATTTCAATAAAAAGCCACAACATTCTTTTCAATGACTCAAATTTCTGACTCAATATTATTGACTTCTCACTCTCCCCTCTATAATTCAATCAACTGCTAGCCATTTTGACCTCAAAATATTCACTGAATTCAACCTTTATGCTATTCACATAGCTACCATCTTTATTCAAGATATCACTATCCCCTACTTAAATTATTGCAAGTCTCCAAATTAGTTTCTCTGGTGTAGTCTCTTCCCACTGTGTTCAAAGATTTTCCTTACAGCTTAACCAAATTACTCCCCTATTTAGGTAACTCTAGTGGCTTTCTCTTGACTTTAAGATAAACTATTAACTCTTTTGTTTGGCCCTTCAAAAGTCCTTCACAACCCAGTCCCAAGCAATCTTTCCACTGAACACTATTAACTCTTACTCATTGGACATTATTCCTCCTCTTCTACTCTGCAATCCTCTATTTACCACATGCCACCACGGGTCTTGGTGCCTATGCTTACTGCCATCCTCTATGCTTGCAAAGCACCTTCCCTTGGAAGGCCAATCAAATAATTTTCTTTTTCCCTTCAAGACAGAGCTCAAGCATCTTCTTCTACATGAAGCTTTTTACCAATTTCCTCAAATCCTTATACCTCTTCCCCCCCCCCCAAACAACTTTTTATTAATCTGGTATACAATTATTTGTAGTTTTTTTTTCATCTTTATTCTATAAATGATAGTAACTGGACTTATCTGTCCAACAGAATGAAGATTCATTATGAAGGAGCATAGTATTGTTTTGTTTTCCCAATGCCTAACCCAATGTTTGATAGATAATAGTTATTACAATAAGCATTTAATAAATGATTTTTAACTGGCTAATGCAAAGCAAAGCAGCAGAATGAGACCTGTCTACACAATTAAATTCAGCACAACATTCTAGATATGGTGTTACCAGGAAGAGTAAAGCTCATTTTATAAATGGGAAAAGGGAGTCCTAGAGGGAATAAATGGTTTGCCTCATGTAAGAGCTGGGATTTGAATCTACGTTATCTCACTCCAAATCTAAAGTTCTGTTGCCCTTACATTTCATTATGCTGAAAAAAGATAATTGCCATAAAAATATATTGACTAATTTTTTAAAAGTTATTTCTATTAAAATAGATATTTTATTTTATTTATCAGTACTACTCTCTTCAGTTTCTTCATTTTTAAAAAGATATTTACACAAACCACACTTCAGGAAAAAAAAGTATGTTTGATATGTAATATCAAAATATCAACTTAACTCTTTAATACTTCAGTTCCTTAATGGATTCACAGCATCATGATATAAAACCAGAAGGAGTCTCAGAGATCATCAGCTAGTTTAACCTCCTAATTTTATGGTCAAGGAAACTGAGGACCAAGTAGGTAAAATGAATGGTCTAAGGTAACACAAGAACTATAGTTCAAGAGGTGGCATTTGACTGACAGGCTAGTGATCTTTCCAAGGTACCACACACTATCTAGTCTGGCCACAAAAATATTCTTAATATTAATTAAGAACTTATCTCAAACATGCATGGTTGACACCTAGTGGTCAAATCCAGTAACTGCAAATTTAAGTAGCACAAGTTTTAAACACTAATTCTGGGGAAATGAAGTATGTGGGGGGGGAGGGGGAAGGACAGTGAGGTGGTCCTGGTGGTAGTGGGAGTAGAGGAAATGATGTATCTTTAATCATTCTGCTTTCTGTCAACAGTTTCCAACAATACACTGTGGCAAAAATCAGAATGAATTAAGTACCTCTCAAACTTTATTATTTGACTTATTTTAAAAGTACATTTATTGATATTTTCTCTGTTGATGCAACAAGTATCCCCAAAAAACAAAATACTTTGCAAAGCATATTCTCCTAAATTTTGCAATTTTTCAATGAACAGAATTTTGCAAAATTTCAATGAACAGAAAGTACATTATAAATTATTTATTATGAAATTAATTATAATTAATCACAAATAGTTTGTAGTCATGATTCTTTTCTTGCTATTGATAATTTACTCAAGTTATAATCTCAGTAGTAGAACCATTAGGGCAAAAGGGTATAAACAACTTAGTAATCTTATATAATTTAAAATTGTTCTTCGTGATGGCTGAACTAATTAATTCCCATCAGCATCTCAGCAAACCTGTGTTCAAAGAGTCCCCCTTTCCTGACTCAAATTCCAAGCATCTAAAGTTGTTGGAAGACACGGGAGCCACCTGACAGTGGCTGCTGGAGATCCAACCCAGAATGGATCTCCTCTCGTGAGAGGACGATACAAGGAGACTGAGAGGCCATTGTATTGTCTGACCTCTCTCCTTTTCTCTCTGCTTGCTGTTATTTTCTCCTCACAGCATGATCCGCACATTGAGGAATAAAGCAGAACTATCACTTCTGGATGATTGTAGCAGGTGCTGATAGAGGCAAACTTTCCATTGGAGAAGAGGGCTGTAGTCAGAACAGGCATTTAAGTCTCTCATTAGTCTCCTGGCTTCTTTGATGTGTTAGCACATTTAATTACCTCAACTAAAAAAGTCTTACTGGGGCTCTGTAAGGGTCCAAGGTCAGGCAAGCTCAATTGAGATGTAAGTGAACCAATGGTCTTTATCCCTGGATGAGCTTAGAGTTGAGTACTTAAGGACTTCCTTCTTGGGTGGGACCTCCACCCATGGCGGGAACCTACATCTTGCTCTGAAGTCTCCTGGCTTGTGTCTGTGACCTCATTGACTCTATTTAAGCTCAAGACAAGGAGCACCTCTCTCTCTTTTCCTTTTTCTCCTTCCTCTTTCCACCTGAAGCCTGGACTGGGAAGTCGATACTAAGGTATGTGCAGGAGGTCATAGGGTAGATGTGATTTATGAGAATAAAGTTTGCTGCTCATTTAAACTCTCAGGTGCTCTGTTATGCTTCAACTACTTTAAATGAGATAGTAGCCAGAGGATTCTGAAGACCTCAAAAAAGAGGTGAGATTGATATTATTGATATTTACCAGATTTTCTCTGATAGGCCTAGGAATAAGGATAGATTAGCATTAGTGAGGGAGAGGAAAATATAATCCTAGCAGGGCTCTTCTTCCTTAACTCTGGAAGGATCCTTCTCATAAACAGCTCTGGTTCTTTTTATAATTCTTGCCCCACGTTGGGCATCAAAATGTAATGTTCTGGTTAGTTTTCTGGAGGTCTCTGGACCACCCTTTGTTTCAGCAGAATAATCACCGTGAGAATAGCCAGAGATAAAGTCCAAAAATCTTTATTGTCTCCTTCACAGTCTTGTCTCCTTCCGTGGGGCCCGGGCTAGTTTTCTGGAGATCCTCTGGAATGTGTCTTGGTTTCTGTGGGGGAGGCAGGAGGACCACCACATTGGTCTCTGTCTTGAAGTCTCCCTGAGTCTGGGAGCTTGTGCTCCAGCATCCACAGCCTCTGTCTTCCCTGAGTTTGTTCCAGTCCCCCTCTAGGTCTGACTCTGGCCTCTTAAATACTCTATTACAATTAAATCCTTTCATTATACTGAGTAAAAGCCAATCATTATATCACTAGAGAACCACTATTTGTTGTAAGATTAATTCAATCATACTGAACTAGAGAGCCATTAATCACCATGCTAAACTAGATAACCATTGTCTTCTCAATTCCACTTAATTAAACAGTTCAGCACTTAAGATCTAGTTATAAATGTAAGATATTTTTTAAGGCTCTCCATCAGGGTTTGAAAAGGCAGGTGGTCAAAGTAGTGAAGGAAGTGGTGTGACTTGCATGACATGTGTTTTCTCCTATCTTTACCTCAGTTTGCCTTGCCCCTTTTACTTTGTTTGGCTTGCCTATCCTGTGAGTGGAAGTTGGTGAGGAAGCTCACTCTCTCCACAAGAGTTGCTTACTCGAATGATGGAAATCCATAGCAAGGACATGCCTGCAACCTGGAGAAAATTTGCTATGGCTTGTGGAGTTTCATGAATTATGTAAAATCCAAGTCAGATGCAATTTGGAAATAGGAGTTAACACACAATTCACTTTTGAGCAATTAGTTGGTGAAGGTCGATATGGAGAGAATTCAGAACAGATTAATTATACCATGACAATATATGAGCAAATTGCTAAGGCTGCAATAAAAGCTTGGGGTGTCCTCTCTGGACAGAAAGATTGCGGAGAGGCTTTCATTAAAATAGAACAAGGTCCCAATGAACCTTTTGCAGATTTTGTGGGATGTTTGCAAACTTCTATCAAAAGAACTATTGGAGAAAATGCAGCTACAGAAATAATGACCAGACATCTGGCTAAGGAAAATGTCAATGAGATTTGCAAAAGAATTATATGGGGATTAGACAAAGATGCTCCTTTAGAAGAGATCATAAGACGTTGTGCTACAGTGGGAACAAATGTTTTTTATACCCAGACTATGATGAATGTGGAAAGACAGGGTCCCTCCTGGCAAGGGACTTCTAGAGAAACTCGGCAATGTTTTCAATGTGGAAAAATTGGACATCTAAGAGCTCAGTGTAAATAAATATGGAGATAGAGTGAAAAGACAGGGTGAAAGAAGACCTAAAACCCCATGTCCAAAATGCAACAGAGGACTCCATTGGGCATCAGAGTGTAGAATAATTCAGGGAAACAAGATGAGGGGCCCAGGTCCAGGGCCCCAGGCAAAAAAGACTTGGGGCATGATGGCAGCTGATGTAACACCCAAAGAGCCTTTAGAAGGTCAGGATTCTGATTTGATCAATCAGCAGAAAAGCAATCACATGGCAGAAAGGGATTACCGGATAAGTCAGCCAAAAGGCAATCAGATTGCAAAAATGGATTACACTTGGGGAGAATACAGGCACTTTAAACCAACAGGGCTGTGTCCAGTGCAAACAACTCCAATGTAATTTTCCTAATGTTGAACCATCCTTGCATTGCTATTATAAATCCACCTTAGTTAATCAGTTTGATGAGATTTAGTTTAAAAATTTTGGATTAATGTTCATTTTTTAATATGCTAGAGCTACATTTAGAATTGTACAGGACTTAGCAGCTATAATAAAAGACCTCAGGTCCTGGAATCATATGTACCAACGACAATCAAGAGAGTTACACCTGAGTTCAAAAATATCATATCGAGCTAAATTATGCATAATATTGAATGAAAAAAAAAAAAGGGCATTCAATGAACTTGCAGATTTTCAGGACTTACTATCAACCAAACCAGAACCCAATAGAAAATTTAACATATAAGAGCCAGTGTCAAAGATCAATCTGAAGGAATTGAACATGGGTAAATTGTTTACTTTTTTATTTTTATTACATGGAAAATGTATGCCATATGTTTAAGACTGACATCAACAATAGAATAGCTCAAAAGAAAGATTGGGGCAGAATTAAGTAAAAACAGTAATTATGTTATACCAATAAGATGCAGAGGAAGAATAGACATAGAGACATTAGAGGGGTTAGGAGAGCTTGTAGTTCTGAAAACCTACTCCTATTGTGAATAGGTTCAATAGGCAACCTACATATATACAATGAAGGGTATAGCACCCTCAAAAATCTAAGTAAGGGGAGAAGGATGGGCAGACAAGGAATCAAAGGGTGAGAGTCAAAGAGAAGGGAGAGGGGCAAGCTAGGTGGCACAGTGGGTAGAGGACTAGCCGTGAATTAAAATCTGACCTCAGACACTTAACATTTCCTGGCTATGTGACCCTGGGTAAGTCACTTAACCCCAATTGACTCAGGGAAAAAAAAAGACAAGGGAGAGATCCATGGGTGGGAGGAGGTTAAGTAATAATAAAGCAAATAAAATGTTTTCCCAAGGAAAGCTGGAGCACAAAGGAGAACAGTGACCACTTCTTTCCTTAGATCATAAGCTCTTTGGAAGTACTGAAAAATTGCAGACTCACTAGAATTCGCTTGAAAATAACAACAAAAAACCCTGAAACTTAGAGCAATCCCCCCTCCATCTTAGGATGATAGCCTAATTTTAAAATAAGATTAAAAGTTAAAATAGTAAGAAACAACAAAAAAGGAATCTGATCATTAAAAGTTATTAGAGTAACACGGAAGATATTTCCAATTTTGGAAAAAATCGACAGTATCAAAACAACTAAAAGCAAAATCTCAAAAATTCTATTAGTAGGTCTGTCTCCCAAAGAGATAAAAAAGGAAAATGACTTACATGCAAAAATACTTAAGAGAAGTTTTTTGTTGGTAGCAAAATAAAATTGGAAATTGATATGTCTATCGATTGGAGAATGACTAAATAAGTTGTGGAATATGATTATAATGGAATAATGTTATGCTACACTAAATGGCAGAAAAATTTGGAAAGATTTAGGTCAACTGATGCAGAAAGAAGCAGAACCATGAGAACATTGTACATAAGAACAGCAACATTTAGATCAATTGTGAATAAGTTACTTATTTTCAGCAATACAGTGGCCCAAGATAATTCCAAAAGACTTGTGATGAAAAATACTGTCTACCTCCAGAAAAAAAAGAGTGAATATAGACTGAATCATATCATTTGTCATTTTCTCTTCCCCTATCCTCCCCCCCACCCTCGCAATGGTTTTTGTTTGGTTTCATTTGATTTTTCATTTTCTTTTACAATATGATGGTTGTGAAAATGTTTTGTATGATTGCACATATATAACTTATATCAGATTGTTTGCCAAATCAGAAAAGGGAATGGGAGATAGAGGGAACTGGAAAATCTTTTTTTTTTTTAAATGCTAAAAATTGTTTTTACATATAATTTAAAAAGCAAAATACTGTAAAAAAAGGAAAGAAAGAAAAAAACTGAACTGCACAATTCTAGCAGAAATAACTTAAGAATTATTAGATCATCTGAAATACATCAAAAAAAGAACCTACGCATCATATATCAAGAAATTATAAAGGAAAAATGTCTTATTATCCTAAAACAATAGAATAAAAAAGAAATAGAAAGAATCTACTGATCAGCTTCCTGAAAAGATCCCAGAGTAAAAATTCTCAGAAATATTAGCCAAATTCCAGAGTTCCAAAGTTAAGAAGAAAGTGTTACAAATAGCCAGAAAGAAACCATTCAAATATCACAGAATCATAGTCAGGATCCCATAAAATTTAGCAGTTTTCAATTTTTAGGAGTAGAGAGTTTAGGATATAATATTCTAGAAGACAAAGGAGTTAGGATTAAAATCAAGGATAGTCTGTCCAGCAAACTGAGCATTCCAAATTTAAAATATCCAATTAAAGGTTGGGTATTTGCATATCCAAATTGTATATCCTGAAAATCAAAGCTCAGATTAATAAAAATTTAAAGTAAGAAAACCACTGAACTAATAAATAAAGGTAGGAACTGATGTTAGGGGAAGGGATAATAAAATCGATAAATCATGTGTAAATTTGATTTTTAAAGAGAAATAAGAAAACCAGATTACTAGTCTCAAAAATAAAAATGTTGTGAAAATATTGAATTTACTACCAGTGAAGATGAAATTAAGCAATATTAGTAGTTATTTTGACCAATTGTATTCCAATAAAGCTGACAATCTAAGTGAACTGGATGAATATTTACAAAAAATATAAATTGTCCAAATTAACAGAGAAATAGAAATACTTAAATAAGTATTGCTTATTACTTATTATACTTAAATTACTTTTTATTATTAAGTTATATTTATTTATTACATTACTTATTATACTTAAATAACAAAGAAAATACTTAACCTAATCTTAGAAAATGAAATTGAACAAGCCATCATTGAACTAAGAAAAAAATCCCCTGAAATAGGGTATTTTTCTCTTCTCCTTCCTGCTGCACTTTGTGGTTAATATATAGAGGTTCTACCAGATTGACTAATATGATAGAAAAAGGAAAATGACAAATGTTGAAAGGGATTTTTGGAAATTGAGACACTGAATCACTGTTGGTGGAGTTGTTGACTGGTCTAACCATTCTGGAGAGCAATTTGAAATTAAATTGTGCATATCCTTTGACCCAATACTAGATCTCTATATATCCCATAGAAATCAGAGAAGAAGGAAACCAAATAGGAGCAGGTCCTTTGAAATGCAAATTGAATGAACAGAAGAATTTTACAAAGCCTAGCAAATTCATATAAAATTTAAAAAAGCAAAATATTCCTTCAAGGTTTACATGTTGTTTGGAGGAGACAAATAATATACTTTAGGTAATGGGCCAGAACTCTGGAGAAAGGTGGAATTGATAAGACAATGGTTATCTAGTTTAGCATGGTGATCAATAGTTCTCTAGTTCAGTATGATTGAATTAATCTTACAACAAATAGTGGTTCCCTAGTGATATAATGATTGGCTTTTACTCAGTATGAGGAATGGATTTAATTAAAGTATTTAAGAAGCCAGAGTCAGACCTAGAGGGGGACTGGAACAGACTCAGGGAAGACAGAGGACTGGAGGCTGGAACACAAGCTCCCAGACTCAGAGAGACTTCAAGACAGAGACCATTGTGGTGGCCCTCTTGCCTCCCCCACAGAAACCAAGACAACATTCCAGAGGATCTCCAGATCCAGGCCTCAGGCAAGGAAACAAAACTGTGAGGGAGACAATAAAGATTTTTGGACTTTATCTCTGGCTATTCTCACGGTGATTATTCTGCTGAAACAAAGGCTGGTCCAGAGACCTCCAGAAAACTAACCAGAACATTACAAGTATGTTCTTAGTGGAAGTTCTTGATAGAAGTATGAGTGTGAAGCATTGTAGTTCAACTATCCAGGTATCATGTGGCATAGAATCACGGAATATACTAGGAGTATTACTAACATAATTTATCAATATATTGGTAATGGCATGAAGAGAACAACAGAATTTTCACCTTAAGTGAAGTGGATAGGATGTTCTAAAAATCTGATATAAACTGAAGTCTTTTGAGATTCAATGGCAAAAGCAAAAGATTTATAGTTTGAGTAATTTAAGTCATTTTTGCAGTAGTGGAGCTATAGGGCACAACAAAGAAAGAAAGTCATTTTTATCAAGCAATTTACTGTCATCCTGGCCTTGTAATGATAGCACCCTACAATGAAGACTAAAATTACTATGGGTCAAGGTGGAAGTAAAGTGCTTAATAAATGTTTGTGTGACCAGGCTATCGATTCTTGAAGCCTAGTGCTTTATTGAGGCATGGAAGTGACCTTGGATGCTCACAGGATAATCCAGGAGAATACAACTTCTGGCAGTCCAATTGAACTGGAAAAGCTTTAAGTATAAAAGTTATAACAAACTGTGTACCTGTTTTACAAAGAGTAAAAGTTTCATTATCAATGGTTATGGGATATTGAATTTTTATAAATTTTTAACTATAGCAACTGTATCTGTATTAGGAAAGGAGCTAACCTCTTGAAATATTAAGTCAACCAAGACTTAACTTTTCATCCTTATGTATTTTCTCACATTCTAAGAGTAATTAACGTCTATCAGTTCTGTCTCCACATTGGTTCCTATAACCTATAGAAAAAGCAATTTTCTTTTAAACCGAACAATTAATACCATCTGACTACAACTAACCCTTTCAAATTAATATTCTTATTACTCTCCTTAATAGTGCTAGAGTATTCACTGTCTTCTAAGACTCCCTCTTGTTTTGCTCTTGCTGTTCCTCTGAATAAATTTCCCTTTTTTTGCCCTCATATCAGACAGTTAAAATCTTCTTTCAATCCAAATACCATCTTTGGGATGGCTAATCTTTATGTATGCCCTTGGTTGGAATCTATCATTCTATGTTCTAAATACCCCCAGACTTCTCTTAGGCACATTATCAATCTTACCTGAATTGTTATTGCTGTTGTTTGTCCTCTCTTCTCAAAAAGGACCATGACATGGGAGTGAATTGGATTTAAATAAGACAAGGTTCTGCAAAGTCTCCAAACTCACTTTCTCCTTCAGAGCTATCTAAGTCCAATGGCCAGATATAAAAGAATGACTAAATATGGTCTTAAATGCCACCAGGGGAAGATCCTGGCCTTTTTAAGCTAGGAACTTGTTTAAGCTAAAGACTTTTGACGACACCCAGTCAATGATTAAGGTCAGGTAAGAAATGAGGCAAAGAAGGGCCACTTATCTAGTCAAAATATGTACACATTCTAGAGACCCTCAAAGTTTCTAGTCAAAACAGAAAAAAAAACAAAAACAAACAAAAAAAAGGTAATTACACTCACTGAGTTAAACTGGACCCAAACAATAACTATTGTCATTATATTATATAATTATATATTATATTATATAATATTATTGTCAATATAGGCCTGACCTGGGACCTACTGTTGGTCAATCAACATGAGCCAGAGTGATGTCCCCGAATTACAGTTTTCCATGAAGATATATCCCATTCTAGGAAACTGAATGGATGGCACAAAGAATAAATTTAATAAAATGTGTAAATGTAACTGAGTATGAGAGAGCGGAGAGGATATCACCAATGCTTATTCTTTCCTCACAGGAAAGCCACGATAATTTCCAGCACATATTAACATGCTAAAAATGCTAAAAGCAATGTATCTTAACTAAATTATTAACTATACTGAACACTATTACTAATAAGTTAATAACTTGGAGAATTTTTCGAGAAATATATAACAGAAGATAGAATATTGTTTTGTGCATAATTTTAATCATTCTTTACTCCTCTACTTTTCAATTACTTAAATGTTACTCTGACTGAAGAAAACCTCTAAATAAATTTCCTTAAACAGCTTAGCAGGTATCATGATTTCATATCTCATTGAACATAATTTGTTTAAATTTCCTAAACCTTTGTCTCAAAAATGTTTTGTGTTTTTAAAGCCTTACTTAAAACAAGTGTGAGATCATTCCTTTTCCTTATGATTAGATTCCACTGCAGATTTCTTTAGAAACTAGCTTACCTTTTACCAAAGGTAAATTTGAAAAGGGAAAAATACAAATATGAAAATATGGAAATGTGATATATCAAATTATTTCAAAACCAACTTAAGAATAAAAAATTTTAGTCATGTTCAAAAGTAACAAAATTCCATATCTTTATGCTACTAGTTTAAAAAAATTTCAGATGTGTTCTCTTTGTACTTTATTTCCTTTTTATGACTGCAACTGTCAACCAATATTACTTGCTTAAATAACTGCTCAGAGAAAGTTTGTAAATTTCTTCCAGAAATTTGAAATTTATAATCTATTAGCTAAAGATGATTTGTTGAGAAAAAAAGTTTGTATTCTTAAAATAACACATATTTTATTATCTCAAAGTATATATACCAAAATGACGTAAAAATAAAATTCAATTGTCATATTGAAATATAAAATTAAACTGAAACAATATATAGTTGAACATTATTTATGCATTATTCATATTGTTAAAATACATAAATTGCTTAAATACAATACTTCAAATATAGTCTAATGCATGTATGTAGATACATATGAACATATCTTTAATATATTACCAACACTAGAATGTCTTACCAACTATTATTCTATTCTTCTTTATACCATTCTTTACTTCTTCATCAATCAAATTTGCAAGAACTTGGCACATTGAGTCAATAGATTCAAGGTGTTCTGGGCAATCATTTGATATTTTATATCTATCAAACCACACATTGGAGAGTCCTCCATGCATTGGTGTATATGGCCTATAAAAATAATTGGAAAGAGATATTTAATTAAGGCTATAAAAGTTTTATATAAATTTTGAGAAAACTGCAACAACCTCAAATACCTTTTGAGTTTCCAAAATGGGAAACAAATTCTTCAGTTTTCTGAAACAAAATAGGTCTATACAATGTCCATCTACATGTGTATGAATCCCATTTTCATTATCCCCTTCTTCACTCTCACTCATATTTATCCCTACTTCTTTGTAATCAAAAGATGAAAGAATCCCAGAGTTGGAATGGAAATCAGAGGCCATCCAGTTCTACCTATACCCCTCCATAAATCATCTTTAACAGATGAATAGGATTGAGAGCTGGAAGGGATTTTTGAGTTTATTTAGTTCAATCCCCTCATTTCATAGTTTAGACAGAGAGACTTAAGTTATTTTTCAAAGGACAAGCAGGTAGTAAGCATATAAAACTTATGTCTAACATCTTATACCAGGGGTTTTCAAACTATGGCCCACGGGCCAGATGCGGCCCGCTGAGGACGTTTATGTGGCCCACCAGGTTATGGCAAATGGGCTGAGGGGCGGAGACAGAGTGTGAGTTTTTGTTTTTACTATAGTCCAGCCCTCCCACAATCTGAGGGACAGTGAACTGGCCCCCTATTTAAAAAGTTTGAGGACTACTGCCTTATACCAAGAGAAGATCCAAAATGGATACATGATTTAGACATAAAGAATGATACCATACTGTGTGACCCAGGGCAAGTCACTTAACCCCAGCCTCAGAGAAAAAAGAAAAAAAAAAAGAATAATACCATAAACAAATTAGAAGAATATAGGATAATTTACTTCTGTGGAGGAAGAAGGAATTTGTGACCAAAGAAGAACTAGAGATCATTATTGATCAATAATAGATAATTTTGATTATATTAAGTCAAAAAGTTTTTGTGCAAACAAAACTAATGCAGACAAGATTAGAAGGGAAACAATAAATTGAGAAAATATTATATCCAAAGGATTTGATAAAGGGCTCATTTCTAAAATATATAGAGAATTGACTCAAATTTATAATAGTTCAAGCCATTCTCCAATTGATAAATGGTCAAAGGATATGAACAATTTTCAAAAAAATTGAAACTATTTCTAGTTATATGAAAAGGTGCTCCAAATCATTATTGAGCAGAGAAATGTAAATTAAGATAACTCTGAGATACCATTTCACACTCGTCAGATTGGCTAAAATGACAGGAAAAGATAATGACGAATGTTGGAGAGGATGTGGGAAAACTGGGACACTGATACAATGTTGGTGGAACAGATCCAACCATTCTGGAGAGTAATTTGGATCTATGCTCAAAAAATTATCAAATTGTGCATACCCTTTGACCCACCAGTGTTACTACTAGGATTATATCCCAAAAAGATCCTAAGGAGGGAAAGGAACCTGTATGTGCAAGAATGTTTGTGGCAGTCCTCTTTGTAGTGCTAGAAACTGGAAACTGAGTGGATGCCCATCAATTGGAGAATAGCTGAATAAATTCTGGCATATGAATGCTATGGAATATGGAATTACAAATGGAATATGGAATTACAAATGGAATATGGCAACAACCAGGAGGATGATTTTAGAGAGGTTTGGAGATTTATATGAACTGATGCTAAGTGAAATAAGCAGAACCAGGAGATCATTATATACACGGCAATAACAAGATTATGATGATGATGGAAGTGGCTCTCTTCAATATTGAGGTTTCAAACTAGTTCCACTTGTGCAGTGAAGAAGAGAACCATTTACACCCACAGAGAGAACTATGGGAACAGAGTGAGGAACACAACATAGCATTCTCACTCTCTCTGTTATTTGCTTGCATTATGTTTTCTTTCTCAGTTTTTCTTTTTCTTCCTTCTTGATCCGATTTCTCTTGTGCAACAAGATAACTGTATAAATATGTATACATATATTGGATCTAACATGTATTTCAACATATTTAACATGTATTGGACTGCCTGCCAGCTAGGGGAGGGTATGGGGGGGGGGAAGTAGGGGAAAATTTGCAACAAAAAGGTTATGCAAGGGTCAATGTTGGAAAAATTACCTATCATATGCTTTGTAATTAAAAAGCTTGAATAAAACAAACAAACAAATAAAGAAAAGAAAAAAAAAGGTCTAGAGGAGCAGCTAGGTGGCACAGTAGATAGAGCACTAGCCCTAAACTCAGGAGGACCTGATTTCGAATCTAAAGTCAAATACTTAACAGTTCCTAGCTGTGTGACCCTAGGCAAGTTACTTAACCCCAATTGCCCCAGCAAAAATAAGCTAATTAATTAACTAATTAATTAATTAGTAAATAAATATATAAATGAATGAACAAACAAATAAAGAACCAAATGAATAAATAAATAAATAAATAGATGAATGAATGAATGAATGAATGAATGAATGAATGAATGAATGAAAGTGAGGCATGGTCTAGACCAGAGATGTCAAACTGAAATGGCAACACAGGCTGACCTATTTTACTGCAGGAGACATACTGGCTTGTTTTTTGTAGTGTTGTCTGTTGAATGTTGGTTATCAAAATCTCTTGTCTACACTATCTTCATTTCTGGACTACTCACTCCTGAATTCCTTAAAATTTAGCTTCTGATTTCCTTAATTTCATTGAAATTATTCCCTCAATGGCTTCCAATGATTTATAGGTTAAACTCAACACCATTAAAAAAAAAAAAAATCTCTATCCTTCTTGATCTTCCTGCAGAATCTGATAATGGGGATTACTCCCTTTATTGAAGAACTTCTAATGGTTTCTGTGACACTGGAGTTGTTTGGTTCTCCTGATTCTTTTACTGTTTCTTCTTTGGAACCTTTTCATTGAGCCACCTTAATTAAGGTATTCCCTAAAGCTCTTTCTTCAGCATTCTTTCCTTCCAAAGCTTCTTCTTTAGTAATCTCATCCAATGAAATAAAATAAAAAACTCCTAAAATCCTGGCCACAACCCAACTATTTCTGCTGAGTTCCAAACAATTTCCAATCTTACTGGAATTTTGGTCTGGATATCTATCTAGCACCAAAGTTTAATATTTGTAAAACAAAACTTTTTTTTTTTTTTTTTTTTTTGCTGAGGCAATTGGGGTTATAAGTGACTTGCCCAGGGTCACACAGCTAGGAAGTGTAACATGTCTGAGGTCATTTTTGAACTCAGGTCCTCCTGACTTCAGGGCTAGTGCTCTATCTACTATGCCATCTAGCTGACAAAACATACTTTTTATCCAAAAACTAACCTGCTTTCCCCCAAATTTGTTTCAGTAAATGATAGCACCATTCTCTGTGTCACTCAGGCACAAAATTTTGAAGTAATCTTTGACTCTATTCCTTTCCTCACTCTCACTGTCCAATTAGGAGGCAAATCGCATATTTCAAATTTCATTTCAACTACTCTAATTGAAAGCTTTCAACATGTACGCCTGATCTCAATTACTACAGAAAGTCTCTTATAAAGAATTCCTGATTTGAATCTTTCTCTTCTCAGTGGAGCTACCACACTTATTTCTAAGTTTTCCCTAATCATATCACTCCTTAAACATTGAGTGTCTCTACTGTCCAGTCAACAATAAAGAACTGGAACTCAAAAGCCTTCTAAAATTTGATTCCAAACTACTTTCCAATTTTATTTCAAATTACTTTTGTTTATATAATCTAATTCTAGACAACACAACATGACTTTCTATCTCCTATTCATTTTGGGATCCCTTACATTTTTGTGCCTTTACTTACACCATCCCATTATAACTGGAAAAGACCTAATTTTTTCCACCCACCCCCTTTTCTGCCTGTTAAAATCATGCTATAAAGTCCAAACTCCATCATGAAGTCCTTTTTGATCTTCTGTTTAAAATGTTTTCTTCCTCAAATTTCTCTTAGCACTTAGTCTGAACATCTACTTTACACTTATTACATTCTTCCTTATACTATTGATATTTATGACCTATTCTCCATTAATGGAGTGGGTATTTTTAATCTGGTGTAGAAATGACAAAAGAAAAGAGACTGATTCAATCATAGGGGGTAGGATATCTGAAGACACAGATATTTACAAGATATCTCAATAAAATGTTGGAACAGATAACAGTCTAGTTTTGCTTAAGTATAAAGTATATTAAAGAAAATACCATGAAATAACAATGGATAGATAATCTGGAAGAAATATGAATTTGATAATGAGAAACTAGAAGGTTTTTATATAGAGAAGTGAATTGTTTATAACTGTGTACTTAGTTCAACAAATTTATTTAAATACCTACAATGTGAAAGATACTTTACACAGTGGGGTTATAAAATCACATGCTCCTTTTTAGAAACTTTATAATCGAAAAAGAAGGATATACAAAGTATACTATAGAATTTAATATATGTCCTTACAAGTTTGGACAAAATAATTCAGACTGATTTAATAAGTTGATTAAATGAACTTAAGTAATGGTGGTAAAATGTTTGATGTGAATTTTGAGGAGTTCACTTATGGAATAAAACCAGCTTTTGTCCTTGGCTTTATTCCAATTAATGTTAATATAGTGGCATTGAGGACATGAGGACATCTGTGGATGACAGAATTCTGACTGCAAGTAAAATATATTAAAAACTGAGGATCCAAAGATCCCAAAAGTATGTAACTGTGGGCTGAATCTAAAAAAAAAAAAAAAAAAAAACCAAAACTGTACACTAATATAGAATAAAGAACATGACTCAAACAATACAGCATATGAAAATGAACTAGAGAGAATTTCAACTAAAGGATCAACAAATGAAGCATATATATGACATCATGGACAAAAAAAAAAAAAAACAAAACAAACCTAGAGATCTTAGAATGCATTAGGAAAAACACATAGAATGAAGGATATTATAGTTTTGTTATATGCTACATTGATCAGATTATATGTTGAATATTTTTGTAAAGTTAATGATAAACTTGATCATATCCAGCAAAAGGTTAATATGATGATGAAAGTACTAAGAATGTTTAGCCTGGTAAAGATAAAAATGAAGTAGAATATGTGTAGTTATTTTAAGCATTTGAAGGGTCATCTTGGGGAAGGACTAGAAAGCAGAAATATTGTGTTAAATAAGTTTCAGAATCAATATAAAGAAAACTTCCTAGCAATTAGAACTGTCCAAAAGAACTAAGTTGTCTTTGAAGATAGTAATAATTAGTTCAACTTGCAATAATGTTGGAAAAGAGATTTTTATTCAATTACTGTTGGAAAAAATATCTCAGAGGTCCCTTCTAGGAGTCTCAGATATATGTACATGTAGAAGGTATCAGATATAATGGATTGTAGAGGTCAAATCTACTTGATTTAGTAACTTATCATATATAATTAAAGCAGAATGTTCAAAATTAACACTAATCTTTTTGAATTTGTGAATTTTGACAAATTTTTTGCCAAAAAAAAGACTGGGATTTTGGGAAAAGTGATTAAATTTTGTTAAGGATAATAGGAATTTGAGATGTAGGAGGATATTCTACTACATATCCTAAACTGAGATGCAGTATTAGAAATAGAAAATAGGTTAAGATTTGAAATACAATATTGGGAAGAACCTGTATAGAAGTAAAAGATTCATAAACGAATATAGAGAAGCAAGGGTTTTGTCCCTGGGTGCTGACAATGAAGGTGCTTTTCTTCCCCAATATGCTTTCTTCCAAGTGAGGGAATGTTTCTCAAGATCTTGACTTATGGTCTTCTGCTGTCTCATAAGCCCTAGGATCCACCCCAAAAAATCCATCACTAGGCAAGTTCCCCAATCACACTCCCTTCCCAACCCCTGCTGAGTCATAGTTAGTTTTGTCCTGCAAGTAGTTTGTCAGATATTGCTCTATATAAATATTAACCCCATATAAATTTGTCCCAGATATTGGCTTATACTGATAGCATTTTAACATCTTTTCTTTTCATTGCAGACAACAGTGCTGCTGCAATACTATTATATTTTGTTGGCTGGGATTTATCAGAGGTTCTACTTAGTAAAAAACAAACAAAAAACAAAAAACGATTCTGTTTAAGTTTTTAAAACCATAATCTTTCCCTGTATATTACTAAAAAAAATTACTTTATTACATCTACAGAATGATTAAGAAAAAGTCCCATGTTTTTCTCTTAATTTATGTAATAGCAAAATTGTGAAGGTTCATTAAAATAAAAGTACATAAAATTGACTTAAAACTTTTTTGAACAGAGGAATAGCAACCTCTTTCCCTCATAATACTACCTTACTATCCTGAACTGACATTCTGACTAAATAATAAACTTTTCAAAATGAGACTTATTCTGGAAATACTGACCATATAGTATACTGGTAAAATAATTAACAACTCTAGTTCAATGATTCAAGTCAGCAGCAATATTTAGCACATTAGATATGTGTCAAAAGAAACTCCCAGAAATATGAACTGACAAAACACTTGAAGAATCTGAATATGTCTTTGAATTTGTTTATGCCTCAGCATTTTAATGTTAATTTGCAATGGGAAGCACCACAACAGTGACCAAAAATGTTTCTATTTAATATGTTTATAACTGGAAGAAGACATTATCTAAAATTCGAAGAAGGTAATTCTGGGGCTTTCAAATAGTATTTTCCACATATGTGATTTCTACTAAAGGCTAAGTGAAAACAAAACACATTTTGAAATTTGAGCATTATGATACATCACACATCAATATATCAACCAAGTTATATGCAGTATATACCAGAGAACTTTCACCACCTAAAAGAAATACTGAAAAGATTATACATATTTCAGAGCATTTAGTCAAAAAACATCAAGTTTGAAAATTTTCCTTATCAAAAGTAATTAGATATATTCCATATGTCTTCTTATTTTCACATTGCATAGTACTTAATTGTTCTCAAAGAAAATCAATAAGGAGCATGCTTAAGTTGTGAAGAAGAGGAAAACAAGTTTAATCTCAGTTATATGTATACCAGATATATCCACAAAAAAGAACAAGATGTGAGTGTGGCACGATAACACAAGTACTGAAAGAATTCTTCTATTAGGAATTCTCATTAAGATCAAAGTCTTTATGAAAATTGTAATGTAGAGACTGTTCTCTTGATGTAGCTTGCCAATTAAAGAGTGCTTTTTCCTTCTTTATCTATAACCTTAGAACATAATGAGCCATTCTTCTATATAAAATGACTTCTGAGGGAATGGGCAGAGATTGGGGAAGAAGAGGGAGGAGTGAAGGCAGCAGGTATGCCAATGTCTACTAGTTTAACAGCAGGAGTTCTCAACCTCGAGTCAGATGATAGATTTCAGGAGGTCTGTGAAGTGACAGCCCTAGTTATTCCATATAGTTTAGACTGATAATAACTCATATTGAAAATGATTTCTTTACAAAGAAATTATCTCAAAACAACTCAAGATAAATTTAGAGGAAAGCATTTGAATACACACATACACACACACACACACACACACACACACACACACACACACACACACACACACACGTTGGTTCAAAAGTCTCTTATTCAATTTCCCCCCCTTTTTTTTTTGCTTGCTTGTCTCCCCCTATTATCCCTGCCTTACATACACACATATTAGATTGTGAGCTCCTTGAGAGCAGACTGGTTTTTGCCTTTCTTAGATCTCCAGTGCTCAGTACAGTGCCTGCCAAAAAATATACTTAATAAATGCTTACTTATTTGGCTGTCTAAATAATAGTAATGAACTCACTTTTAAAATTTTGCCTTTCTTTTTTATGTTTATATTATCTCCTGGAGTTACATGTCTTGAGTTCACCTCCCCAATTAATTATGTACCAGCACAAACCATCCTGGAGAATCTATAATCATCAAAATAGAAGAGTTCCCAGAAGAGTCATAGGTTCAGATGTACTCCTCCACCCTAGGTGGAGAGGCCTTAGTAAAAATATATAGCTGTCAGAACTTGTCTACTTTGCTCTGAGGACTATGTCCCAGAGTGGCTTCATTGAGAAATTATGTGATGCTTGTATTGTCAGATTCTAATTTGTATCTTAGATTTTAGGGGAAAAAAGAAGAGAATTATCTAGGGCAATGACCAGTGAAAAAAAATGAATAAATATAAAGCACTTTACAAGACCTAAATAAAAACCCATGACTAACATTTCAATTTATACATAATACCTAACATATAACAAAATACTAGACATAGCTTTTTAGGCCTGTAAAGCACTTTGCACTCTGTATACATTATTATGTATAAAATATACATGTATATGAATATTTATATCTACATGAAAATTTTTGGTGTCTTAGATCATGAAAATTAAAAGACTTCAATCAACAAGTAGTTTCATTATAGTTTTTTAGTGACAAAGAATATGCATGGGTAATTTTTCAACCCTAACCCTTGCAAAAACGTCTGTTCCAACTTTTCCCCTCTTTCCCCCCCCATGGCAGGTAGTCCCATACATGTTAAATATGTTAAAGTACATATTAAATACAATAAATAAAGTACATGTTAAATACAATATATGTATACATATTTATACAGTTATCTTGCTGCATAAGAAAAATCAGATTTAGAAAGAAGGTAAAAATAACAGGGGAAGAAAAACAAAAATGCAAGCAAATAATAATAGAAAAAGTGTAAATGCTATGTTGTGGTCCACACTCATTTCCCAGTGTTCTTTCACTGGGTGTACCTGATTCTGTTCATTACCGATCAATTGGAATTAATTTGGATCCTCTCATTCAACAAGTATTATTAAATGCTTACTATGCTTAGGTCCTGTACAAAGTTAATCACATCGTCTAGTATTACCTGAAAGGGAGCAGGTTGGGTTACACTGTACAATTTTTTCATGTCTGACAAATTGAAAGAATATGGTAACTAGTCATAGGTGTCATCATGCTATTCTGCCAACATCAAAACTAATGATGACTGAAAATCATCTACTTGGGAAAAGTGAGCTTTTCTTAAATACTAAACTAAAGATCTGAGTGTAATTATAGAATTTCGATGAGAATAGTTTATCTAAAATATTTGTCTAACAAAATGCCACTAGTCTTTTAAAAACAAAGCTAAGAATTTTTAATTACTCAATAGAATATTTTTAGTTAAGGCTTTTACACTTAGCAATAGTATTAATAATTTATTTAGCCCTTCCTATCTAACTGTTCACCAGTAATAGCATTGATACACCTTTGCTACTAAATAAATCTTAAGCCAAGATATGTCTGCTTTATTTGGCATTAAAGCAAAGTTCTGTATTTAAGAATTTCCAGGAAATTTGTACTTGAAAAACTGACACAAGTAAGAGCTTTATTATTATGTGGCACAGCAAGCAAGCAAACAAAAGTGTGCAGGAGCATATGCTCATGCACACAAGATGGCAACATAAATAGACAGAGGCTGTCCCCAAGGATACAAGAAAATCAACCAGCATAAAGGGGAGAAAAACATGTCAGAGAGGAAACATACTCAAAGTTGGAGTTCAGGTGACAAAATTATATACCCAAAGAATGGGCTTAGTTGAAAATATGTAATTGGTGCCATATGTGGGAAGGGGTATTCCTAATCAGACCCAGATGTGGTGGAGAAAATTTTGGGGTCTTACTCTGGGATCACCAAACTTAAGTGAGACTTAGGTATACAAAGTTCCTTTATCAGGACCCCAAAATGAGAAAAGGACCTAATAATAACTATCAAAGGCAGCAGAAGAGAGAACTAGCTACAGAGTTTTATCCAATCAAAAGCTGGGAGCCTTACTACCTGTCAGAGAATTAACACAAAAGAAATACAAATGATTTATCTTTTCCTATATACTGTTATGGGCATTAGAACCACTTAATGTACTTTATTCTGGAGTCCCAACATTATATCATCAAACAATACTACAAATTATATATTCTATACAATACTACAAATTATATATTCTATAGCTGAATTTTTCAAACAATATTGCTAAAAGCTGCATCTAGTATGAGAAGTTGACTAAGAATTTCAATTCAACTTCCAAAGCGCTACCAAAAATGAAGATCGTATGAGGAAATTAGATGAATGACTGATTTAGATTCAAAAGCATTATAAAATAGAAAGGTAAATAAATAAAAATAAATGTTATACTAAATGTAATTTGAATCACAATTATTTCAATACTTTGATATATTGCAGCAACAAAGTAATTAAAAGAGAAATTCATTTAAAACTATTACTATGCTAAGTAAAAAGAATTTTCTTTATCTTTAAAACACTGTGGGAGGGGGCAGCTAGGTGGCGCAGTGGGTAGAGCACTAGCCTTGAATTCAGGAGGACCAGAGTTCAAATCAGATCTCAGACACTTAACACTTCCTAGCTGTATGACCCTGGGCAAGTCACTTAACCCCAGCCTCAGGGAAAAAAATAAATAAAATAAAATAAAATAAAATACTGTGAGGGCAGCTAGGTGATACAGTAGATAGAGCACCAGCCCTGAAGTTGGAAGACCTGAGTTCAAATCTGACCTCAAACACTTAATATTTCCTAACTGTGTGACCCTGGGCAAGTCACTTAACCTCAACTGTCTCAGTAAAAAGAAAGAAAAAAAGAAAATGCTGTGCAGATATGGATTAAAGAGCTGCATCAGTTCTTACAGATCTAATTTTAACTTCTGTTTTGTAATGATAACATAAAAATTAGAATAGGAAGAATTCAAATTTAACTAAGTAGTGCTTTAGAAATTAATTAAAGAAGTTAGCCAAAAACATGTCAATAATGGGAAACTTTTAAAATGTGACATACTACACACACACACACACACACACACACACACACACACACACACACACACACTCTTTTTTAAAAGGAAAATTGGCATCATTAGAACCAAATAAGAAAAAATTAATCCAGGTCCCTAAAGTATGGAACTTTGATCATTTGGTCAACAAAACATTACACATCTCACATAAAGAGATCCCAATAGCTTAGAGTAATATAAGAAAGTTATACATAAATTTACAGACAATTAACATTTATTCTTATAGCTGATACCGAGACTAGATCTGGGTAGTTCATTAATTTTTTTAAATGACTTGAGTACTTTAACTGGATTTCCAAGATTTTTATTTACAATTTTAAATTAAGCTTACAGGTTTTGTCACTAAATTAACTTCACAATGTATAAAATTTTAGGAAAAAAATTTGATCTCAGATAAAAAACATTAAAAATTAACTTTATCTCTTCTGTCCATTTAAAAAAAGGCATATAGATGCTATTTTATATGCACTTTATAGAATTTCAGAGTTGGGAGAACAGTCCAACTCATACCTAAATGGAATCCACCATTTTAACATATATGACAAGTCTATATGTATGTATGTGTATGTCTGTAGCCAATTTCTGCTTGGAAACTTACAGATGGGGCTTTCTCCCACCAACTGCAATTTTTGACCAGTTCTGTCAGATTTTCTTTATAGCAAGTATAAATTTATCTCTTTGAATTTTCTATCTTCTGATCTTGATTACAGCCTCTAGAGTAAAATAGTTAAGTCCAGTTTCTTCAAATACTTGGAGAGAAAAAAACCATCATGTCTCCCTGGAGTCTTTTCTTCTCCTGACTATAAATACACTTATTTATCAATCAGGATGACCCAGAACCTAATAGCTTCCACTTTAAATGTACTCACTTACTTCAATTAACTCTTACAAGCCACAGCTTAAGGCAACTTAACTTTATGGTACTAGCTGTCCTACTCTAGACAGTATCTTATTAATATCCATCTTAAACATTATTATCTAGAACTGAACACAAATGGTCTAACTAGGACAGAATACAAAGGTTCTAACATCTCCTAATAACTGAAAATTATGATTCTCTTAATGCAACCTTTATTCATAGTAGTACTATAAAACTCTTCTATCTTTTTCAGACATCATGTCTTCCCCTATCCTGTACTTGTTCAGATTTTTATGGAACCTAAGTATAAAACTTTGTATTTACTTTTACTGTTTCATCTTGTTAGATGTAGTGTAATGTTCTCTTATTCAAAATCTCTTTGAATTCTGTCAAACAAAAGTTTGACAAGATTGCATCAACTGCAAATTTGATTATAGATCATCAATCCTTTCTAAGTCACTTATAAAAATATTAAGGAGCACAAAGCCCAGAGATCTCTGAGGTGCTATACTTGAGGGAGATCCTGGACAAAAGGACACAGAACCCTTCACACAATTCTTCTCAACTTTTCTCTGAGCCTATTCATGCAGTCTGTTTTGATTGTATCTAATTGTATTATCATCTAGTCCAATTCTCTCTAAATGTTCTACATGAAGTGCAGATAATCAGACAATGTAACAATAGGCACTTAAAAAAAACTGGACATAATATATGTTTTGGTTGTGGCCTATATTGTGAAACTGTAAGCAAGACATATGAACAAATACTTATAAACATTAAAAACTATTCAAGACCATCTGAAAAGTCAGACTGACAGTAATTTGCTAGAAAAATAAATGTGAAATTACACAATCTGTAACAAAATTTTCAATAGTGAATGGCAGAATTGGGAAGGATCTCAGAGATCATCTAATTAAATTCCCTTATTTTATGGCTGATGAAGCTGAGAAAGCTTAGGAAGCTGAGGAAGATCAGAGAGGATAGGTGATTTGCCAAAGGTCAAGTAATTATTAAAAGGTAAATTCAAAGGGAAGAAGTAAAACATTCTATTTACTAGTCTTGTGGTCTTTGTACTGTAATTCATTTTACTGAATCAGAAGCAAAAAAAAAAAAAAAAAAAAAAAAGGCAGAAAAACTAGTTACCACCTAGAAAAGAAATTGTTTAATTTGATAATTTGCAGTCACCTCTAATAATCCTAATAGTACTGAAGAGCCCTAAATATTTCTCTGCATTTAGGCATGAATAATTGATTTATCTCAACATAATCATATAGCTCTGTAAATAAGCTTTTTTCTGAGTATGACCCATAATACATGCATAAATTGAAAGAAAAATAGAAGTAATTAACATTTTGTTGAACAGAATGTTAATGAATAGAAAAAAAAAAAACAAACTCAGATATCTATAAAGAATTGCATTCACTAGAATGAGACTATGAGATTTTATGTATGACCTAACTAAAATGGAAATTTGTTTTGCTTGACTATACATATTTATAACAAGTTTTGTTTTTCTCACTTTTTCAATGGGGAAGGGAGAAGATGAAAGGAGCAAATTGGGAAATGAAAATAATATAAAATTAGATTTTAAAAAATATTATGACTAATATCCACCAACATCAATCACCATGACTAGTTTAAAAAGTAAAAGCTATAGGAATACCAATACTAAAACTCATACTTATAATATCTACATTTTACACAGATTTAGGTTTGTAATATACCTTGTATATATTACTTCATTTGATTATCTTTTCAGTTTATAACACTATTGGACTGTTTAAAATCTAAGAAGTGAAAACAACACTAAATATCATTATAACCTGATAGAGAAAAAAAAAAACAAAACAATTTGGATCAATCCACAAAGAAAGTACAAATAGATAATATAACTGCAATAAACTTTCTGTTTAATTGTATATAGTTGTAGAAATGTGAGAGAGGAGGTAAGATGGAATAACCAAATCAGTTTTAGAAACCCTTAACCTATAATATCTTATTTCTTAATCAACACAAAGTTGATTTATATTTTAAAAGGTAAATATCCTTAGTCTTGTTATTTTAGATTTTATAAAAAGCTAACATCGCCAACTACTTTTAAAATGTTCTATAAGAGATATATGGAAACAAAACTTGGTAACCCCCACCTTATATATAAAACGAATAAAAAATTATTTCACAGCTTGGGACAGAAGAATAACTTTGAAATACATTTTTAAACTTGACTAAAACACTGAAGTAAGTATTATTGCATTATTCTCTCTGTCTATATATTTTTGATTATTTAGAAGAGCCCTTAGAAATTAAGGGAACTAAAAAAAAATAGTTTTTAAACTATGGATGCTTTTAAAAAGTTCATTTTTAATAATTAGTTTTATAATCTACTATATTTTCATCAATACACTTGACAACTGTTATAGAAAGAGACCAATGAAATATAATCTCTAAAAATGTATAATCTGCTGTATATTTAAACATTCAAATATTTTGACTTAGGTTAGTACAGACTTCTGGCATTTAGATTTCAGCCAATGGCATAACTTTACAAAATTACTTTGTTTGTATATTGGTACCAAACTGTGGCAGGCATTACAGTACTTAAATGCATCTGTTTTATTTCACTGTTTCATTTAATGGTTCTTATCAGACACAGGGGCCTGAAACATAATATTCCATAATGTAGTTCACTTCTTGTAATAAAAAAAACCACACAAAAACAAATGAAATTCAGGTATTTTTCTTTTGATACATCCTTTCATAGAAAGAGTATATAGCAATATTATGAAAAGCTATAGTGTTGAGGGATATATGACTACAAATTGGTATATTTCTTATTTAAAGGAAAAATTTCCATATTTTCAATTTTTATAGATGCTTTGAAAAAAAGCATTAACAACACAGAAAAAGAAATGAAACAGTTTTCTTTAAATGTACTACTTATTTTCCCTTATTTTTTCTTTGACTATGCTATGCTTGTGAGTTTCAAAATGAAAATATGCTCATTTTTCTAAAACCTTTTTCAATATAAGAAACTGCTTTTATTTAAAATATTTAAAAAATGCAACAAAGTTTGCTTTCACAGTTATGTCTGGTTCAAGAAATGTTAGTACATTTCTTAGAAATCAAAAGTTAATTCAACAAACATTTAACAAATTTAACATTTTTGAGTGCTATATCCTATAATTAACTTTAGCTATTCCCTAAGGAAAGGAGGCAAAAAATTTTTAAACTCAAAGAGTAAGGAAAAGCAACTAGTCCCCATTTCTGGGGAAATAGAAAAATATTTAAAGCTTCTGGCTATGAATAATTAGGTCTTAAAATAAAAGTAGCCTAGTACTTAAAAAAACTCTTTTGGAGATAATCTTTATTTCCATGTGAATTTGTAATTAATTAAAATTCAAAGATTTTACTATTCATGTCTTCATTGGTTAATTTTGTTCTTTTCTTAAATGTCTAAGAATCCAATACATGAAAAGAACTACATTCCAAAGAGATCATAGGATCATGCACTGATTCAGAGCTCAAAGATATCTTCAAGGTCATTTGAAAAGTCTAATTCCCTCATTTTCAGATGAGGAAACTGAGGCCCAGAGAACATATATGAAGTGTGCCAGGTCACAGCTAATGAGTATCTAAAACAAGATTCAAACTCAAACCTTCTTAACTCCAAAGTTAAGAACATTGTTCACAACAGTATCTGTCAGACTAATGGTACAATGCAGAGGGTGCCAGAGTTAAAAGTTAGGAAATCTGTGTTAAAAATCACTGGCATTAAGTAGCCATGTGAGGGTATTCATTTACCTTCTCTGAATTTTAGCTTTCCTCTCCATAAGATAGGAATAATAATATTAATAGTATTTACCTTAAGGTGTTTACAAATGTAGATTTATTTAATGTTTTATGTTTTATTTTATGTATTAGGAAAATTGACTTATAGTTACTAATTCAATCTTCAACCTATTCCAAGGTAGGAAAGCCACTAAGTTAAAAACTGAGGGTAAAAACTGTTTATGATATGGAACATAAGATTAAAAGGCATCTTACAAGTCATTTAGTCCAGTCAAATGCTTTATAAAGGATGAAAATTATACTTAAAAGTGACTTTCTCAGTTTTTCTAACCTTAAAGTAACAACATGGCATAGCAGAGAGATTGCTAAGATTGGAGGTGCAAAATCTGGAACTGAGTCCTACCTCTGATACTTACTAACTGTATGAACCAACACAAAGGTAAGAAGTTTTAGAAGTAGGACTCCAAGTCATATATAAATTCTTCTAGAGGAGCTGGCCATATAAAGTATTATCAAGAACTATAAAAGATTAAGAACTTTGCTTCTAGAAAGTATGTCAAATTTTATAGATACCTAAATAAAGTATAATGAAAAAAATATCTGGTGATGTTTGCTCTCCTGTCACAGATAGATAATAACTATCTATGTTCAAAACACAGACTAGTCTTCCTACTAGAAAAGAAGATAAAAAAGAATAAATGTATGCTTCTCTACTCTCCTGATTATCTGACAGACCAAAGCATTTACAAACATTTTTTAAATGAAAGAATAAATTGGATGTTTGACTTTCAGTCATCACAAATGTCAGTGATTCATGAGGGCCTAAAAGAGAAGTCGAGAGGACATTGCTAAAGATTATGAAGACTTGGGAAAGAAAATGAAGATAACAGAAACAAAGATAGTAATTTCATCATTGCTGAAGATCAAAGACATCATCTTCCAAAGAGAGAGGCAGATCCGGGAGTGAATGACTAATAATAAAGTTAGTGTTTAAGAATGAGATGATGATTTCTGGATCATGTTTTTAAATAATGAAATGAAAGACTCCTCAATATGGATGAAGTTTACTTAGAATGTGCTTAGAGTTTAGCAGATCTAATTTTTAAAAGGTTTTAACTTAGAGTAAGAGAAAAGGAAGAAACTGCTTAAGTATATCAAGTTAAATATATAGAATGTTTATAGTTTGCATAGAAAAAAAAAAGCACAAGAAATGCCTAGAAAATCATTTTGTGTAAGATCCAAAATAATACCCAATAATACATAAATTAAGTGATCATAACCTAATTCAAGGAGGCAATTTTGGCCTGATAGATTTCAATGAGACTTGGATGAATAAGAGCCAATATTAGAGTATAATTTTAAGAGAGTATATACTTTGTTTAAAAAAAAAAAAAAAAGATAGTTAAAAAGTGGGGAAGGGAGGGAGAAGGGAAGAAACAGAGTAACTTTGTGAATATACAGAATATATTTAAGTCAGAAAATCTAGGAAAGCCTAGTGAACATTTCTGGGATGAAGATAATAATTATAAGTAGAAACATAAAAGGTATTGTTAAAAGTGTAAAAAAAACCTCAGAAAGAAGAAAAAGATGAATTCTGGGAAACAGATCATGAACTTAGTGAGGAGGTAATAATGGGGAACTTGAATGATTTAAACTTCTGTTGAAGTTCACACAGTGCAAAAGCTGAGCAAAAAAAACTTTTGCTTACCTTAATGACAATTTCATTCTTCAGAAGGTAGAAGAACCAAGTGGATTTTCTACTTTAATTTTCACCCATAAAAAAGTGATTACTTATTTGGAAATGATGGGAACCACAAAGAGAAATTATTACAGAACGAAGTAGTAAAAAGAGAAGGAGTCAGAAACCTTGAAACTTCAAATCTGAACAACTTGAATTAACAATTGAAACTGTCTCTGCTAGGTACTTTTGAGGCTGTGACTGTAGGGCAGTCATGTAATCTGGATTTTGGCATCCTCACTTCTAATTTATGTGGGTTTGATAAGATGATCTCAAAGTTCCTTGTAACTATTATAGAAGAGAAGGAATTGGGGCATCATTTCATATTCACTCTAAATTTTGCAGAGAACAGATTTCAAAGTTTAAACAAACAAGAGGAAAAATCTTGTGGGCTAACATTCTGAAAGGGAACCAACTAAGGAGTTCTGGAAAGCTCAAGAATAAAATTATGAAGATGTATACATACACCAAAAAAAAATTCTGATGAAAAGGAAACAGGGAAAATGTAGGTTACTTGGTACTGTAATTCCTTTTAAATTTTTGCAATATATTTTTTTTTTAACATGAAGCTCTGGATTTTGGCTATGATATACTGAGAATTTTGCTTTTGAAATTTCTTTCCAGAGATGAATGATGGAGTCCTTCCAATTTTGCCCTATAATTGTCATGAATGGAGTCATCATTTATGATTTCTTGAAATATAAGTATTCAGCTTTTTTTTAAGAATCGTAGTTTTCAGACAGTCTGATTCCTGTATTATCTTTCTTTGATTTGCTTTCCAAATTTAATTGCTTTTATTATCAAATAGTTGCATGTTCTTCTATTTTTTTTTCTTTCAATCTTTTGATTGTTCTAACACTTCCTGCTATTTCATGAGGTCACTGAATTCAGTTTAGTCTATTTTGGCTGGAAAGCCATCTATTATTTGAAAAAGGTTTACCACTTTCTCTTCTAAGATCAGATGAAATAAACTATTAAAGTGCTTAGCATATCTGGCACAGATTAAGCACTACATAAATGTTTATTTCCTTCCCTTCTGCCCTCCTTAATTAATTTATTTTCCTTTCTATCCTTGTTCAATAGCATTTTATTATTTTTGTAATTTCTCACTTCAATTAATTATTCACACAGACCTTGCAAAAATCTATTGATCTTTCCTTTGAGTCTCTTCTTGCAGTTGTTAAAGAGTTAATTTCTCTTTTTAGGCATCTCTAGATCTACAATAATTTTTTATTGAGACTGGAGTCTTCATCATTTTACTAATCTATATAGCCTCAGTTCCCAATTTGGAGCTTTGCAGCAAGGCCAGATTCCAATTCTGTGCTTTTTGGATAGGGTTTTCATACCTGCTTTCTGAGGCCAGCAAAGAAAACTAAGGAATATCATTTAGTAATCCATCTTCCAGTGTTAACATCCTCCTTCTCAGGTTTAGCTCTTCCTATGTTTTTGATATTCAGAGAAACAAATCTTTACAATCCTATATGACATTTCAAAAATCTGGGGAACCTCAAAAACTGGATTGTTCCTGTCTGAGAACAGCCACACTCACATTGGTCACTACTACTATCAGTGGTTTCCAAGTATTTCACTTGGGTTTCTGACCCTTCTGGGTTTTCCTCATGGGGGTCCTGTGTTCTCACTGGTTCCAGGCTATTGTCTCTGATCTAGCTGAGAGGCTGGACTTGTTTGCCAGTGCTGACAACCCCCTTCTACTGTGCATGGATTTTTGGCTA
This sequence comes from Sminthopsis crassicaudata, assembly GCF_048593235.1. Taxonomy (NCBI): domain Eukaryota; kingdom Metazoa; phylum Chordata; class Mammalia; order Dasyuromorphia; family Dasyuridae; genus Sminthopsis; species Sminthopsis crassicaudata. The sequence continues at coordinate 116,057,904 of NC_133620.1, read as the reverse complement.
ACTTTTTATTTTTGATTGATGAAATATGTCACTATTTTTAGTTATTCACTGGATTTTCTTGATTACTGTTAAATCTGGTGTGGTTTACAGAGTTTTACTTGAGTAGCTATGTGAGAGGTGAGCTAGGTGCCCCTGTTCAATTAGGCAGATGTCTACAATATTTGTCCTGTCACTTATCCTGCCCCTTTGATTATTACTTCACTTTTATGTATTTTTTATTATTCAAAGGCTCTCTCCCTGATACTTATAAACATGCCAAGGTTTCTTCCGTGCTTAAAGGCTTTCATCTCCTTAACTTATCAATACAGAATCAAAGAAATTAGCCTATGGTCTTTAAACAGATTTCAAGGTCCACAAATAAAAAGCCTACATCTTCATCATTATTAACTTGTCATTTTCTTTGTAATCCTGTATAGGCTTTTCTGAATATTTAAAAGTTTACACCAGATTACCAAGAGTACAAAAGACATAAAGAAAGACAGGGGAGGGAAGGAGGGAAGGAGGGGGAGAGAGAAAGAGAAAAGGAGAGAGAGAGTGAGAAAAAGAGAAAGGAAGAGAGAGAGAGAAAGAGAAAGGAAGAGAGAAAGAGAGAGAAAATAAAAACTATGTTCTAGTCCAATTGATAGCTGAAAAAAGAATCTTAACTGTAGAAACAGTATGACAGATAGGAATTCATCCAGCCTTCACTTGAATACCTGCAATGAGAAAGATACCCCATCCAAGGCAACCTATTTATTCTACTTGCTTCTATTAGCAAATTTTTCTTTATATCACATTCAAACTCCCTAATTTAAAACGTTCATCTATCACACTGTTCTGCAATTACCCTGACCCAACAGAACAAGTCTGTTCCCTTGACTGCATTTCAAATACTTGAAGAAGGTTATTCTATTTCCACTGATCCTTCTGTTTTCTTGGTTATTAACCTCAGTTCCTTCAATCAGTTTTTATTCGGCATTAAATGATATATGTAAACTGCTTTGCAAATTTTGAATCATAGAAACAGAAGCTATTAATATGATGGTAATTCCATCAAAGATATACTCTCTACCTTATTGGTATCATTTCGTCATAAGGGAGCAGGCAGATCTGAACACAGTACTATATACATATATATCTATGGTGTAACTACGGCAGAGTCCAGAAAAACTATGACTTTCTTATTTCTAGAAGTTGTTCTCTTAATGAAGCCCAAGATCCTGTTAGTTTTTCTGCCTGCTCTGTCATACTAATGACTAACCCTGCATCTGCCAAATCCCAGATCTTCATACAAACTAGTGACTAACCATTAATAATCCATCTTATATTTATGAAATTGAATTTTTGGACCTAAGTAAGATTTTATCTTTATCTCTTTTAAGTTTCATCTTATTAGATGCATCCCAATATTCTAACCTATCAAGATCTTTTTAGATACTGACTATGCCATTAAGAATGTTTTCAACTTCCATTTGTTATCTTAATATTCAGTAGTATTTTATTTTCCAAGTACATGTAAAGATAGTTTTCAACATTCATTTTTGGAAGACTTTGTGTTCCAAATTTTTCTCTTTCCCTCTCTTCCCTTTCCCCTTCCCAAGACAGCAAGCAAACTGCTATCTGCTAAATATGTACAATTCTTTTTAAAATATTTCCATATGTCATGTTGTGTAGGAAAAATCAGACCAAAAGGGAAAAAATACACAAAGAAAAAAAAAGAAATAAACAAAAAGGTGAAAATACTATACTTCAATGTATTCTCAGTAGATGCAGATGGCATTTTTTATCCCGAGTCTACTGAAACTGTCTTAGATCACCACATTGCTGAGAAGAGCTAAATATATCATAGTTGATCATCACATAATTTTGCTGTTACTATGTACAATGTTCTCTTGGTTCTGCTTACTTCATTCAACATTAGATTAAGTCTCTCTACCTTTTCTGAAATCAGCCTACTCATCATTTCTTATAGAACAATACTATTCCGTTACATTCATATACTATAACTTATTCAGCCATTCCTTAATTGTTTGGCAAACACACAATTTTCAGTTTCTCCCCACTATGAAAATGGCTGCTACAAACATTTTCCCTAATATTAGCTATTTCTTCAACTTTGTGTAATTGGCAAATTTAATATGCATGTCACTTATGCCTTTACTGAATTCAGTGACATGGCCAAGCATAAATCCTTCAGTCCTTCACTTTTCTTTGAGTCTGGCCAATCAATCAATTCCAAATCTACTTAATTATACTATCACTTAGCCTATACCAACTTTATGGTAAGAATAACACATCATCTTTAGATCATTAAAATCACAATATTCTCCAAATATCAGTAAATAAACCCATAAAAAAGTAAATAAGTTTAGACTGGCATGACTTAACAGAGCCATGTTGGCTCTTAGTTATTGACGCTCTTCTAAGTTTTCACTAATCATCTCTTTTAGAATATGTTCTAGAACCATGGTATCAAACTCAAACAGAAATAGAGGCCACTATTCCATATATAATAGAGATCCTTGAAGAAGATATGTTGATTTAGAAAACCATATATTAACATTATCTATCTTTTTGTTTTAGTCTATTTTGTTAAAAATTTGTTGCCTCTGGGCCGCATATTTTACACCTCTGTTCTACCCTTTTCCCAGAAACTTAAGTCAAGGTGGCTCATAGTTGACAAATTCCACTCTTCCTTTTATGAAACTTGGGACATTTTGCCCTTTTCCAGAATCTTTCAAATATTGCTGGTGGTGGCTCAGTAAATTACATTTGCTAATCTACACCAAGCGACATGTACTCTTCAAGGGACAGTTAGGTTTTCTCTAATACTCTCTAACACTCAGTGAATTCTCTGTGGAAACACATTGATTTCTTCAGAATATTGTCCATTTTCTTTCTCCTTGGAATTTCTTTTGGTATCTTCATAATTTCATTCTGAAAGAGGGATTTAATATACCTCTTGAAATCTATTTTCCAATCCTACCATTCAGCCAGCTTCTTCTAAGGTCACCAATGTTTTTAACTGCTAAATGGATCATTTTTTTCCAGTTCTTTTCCTATTTCTCTCTATCTTGTAATACCACTAACCACTTAACTGATCTTTCCTAGTTCTTTTCCTGTGTCCTAAGCTTGTCCAATGCTATCCCCACTAGATTTTACAGAAGAATGAAAAAAAGTCTACTTTCTTATTTTACTTTCTTTACTTATATTAGTATTAATATCTTGCTTTTTTTTCTCTTTGACATAGCAATTTTAATGTATTCTCATGATAAGAAGTGATTTAAAAATGATATTTAAAGTAAGAATTTCTTTGAGGAAAAATTACTATTTTTAAATGACTGAACATCATAAAACAAATTTAAAGAATCTGAGATGTTACCCCAACTTTGGGGTCAAATTTAAGTAACAAAAATTTTAAATAATGGTGCATATATTAAAAAGTTAAAGCATAAGGAATTAATTTTTACATATTTCCAATGATACCACTGCTATATGCATTTTATATTAAAAAGTTATATTGGTCAATGAGTCTAATTATCACATACCTGGAAGGAGCTGTTGGATAAATAATTTTTATGTGCTGAAAAACTAAATCGTGATTTAAAATTTGCTTGATCCATCCTCTGAATCTTTGGCCAGAATCACCTAAAGATACAAAAAGGGGAAGATTTTAAATAAAAAGGCTGTAAACCAAAATTGTTCTACTGAAATGAATAAATATTTCTTGAACACGAATTTCCCTACTAAATACTTTATAAAATCTTAATTATTAGAGCAATCCTTACAAGATTACATTCACATTAAAAGTAACATATAACAAACATTCTTCGATAAGCAGGAAAATGTATTTATTTAAAAAGGTAGATTTATATTATTCAAATATTTTCAAAATTTTCATGTTATACCAATAATAAAATAATAAAAATGAACAGAACTGCTAGTCTTAATTAGCAATGACCAGAAAATACCATGCTTTTTTTCATGGTTTGATTATGAAATTGTGGATTTTCTCATTTGTTAAATTTATCTTAGCAAATATATTAAAAGGAAATTCTCTAAAAATATAAACTAAAAAAAAATTGATTTCCTATTTGCTCAAGTTAAAATTAAAAAAAAAAAAAATCATTTCTCAGACTGGCAAAAAAATTCCTAAGAGTAACTAAATTTGTGAAACCATGTCATCACTTAGTTTCATTACCTGACTTTTCCCCCAAAACAATTCTATGGCATATTTTGATTTATTCATTTATATAAACATAAATTGTTTCAATAAATTTGTTATAGACTATAAAACAATTAATATACGCCCTGGGGTGTAAAAAAAATCAATTAAAAATGATCTTTATTTCTGACAGTAGATATTTGCAAGTAACTTAATTAACTATAATCCAGAGGGACTGGGAATAAATAAGAAATATTTGAATTAGATAATCTCTAAGGTCTCTTTCAGCTTTATGTCTAGAGAATTTAAGAATTTTGATTCTTAACTAAAAAACAGGATTTTAAGTATATCAGATATAATTGCTTAATCATCCTCCATGCATATGTCCATTTAAAATGAATGCTAAATTACTGATTTTTATCTATATTGCTGGAATAAGACTAAAACAAAAGCAACAATTTTAGGCATAAGAATGGTTTTATTAAATCAAAGACTTAGAACTGGAGTTTTATCATCTATGACTCACAACAATGTCATATCATCATATTAGTATTACATTGGCAGCTAAAAATTGGCATCCCCTCAATGAATTTCTAAGTCAACTATTGAAATTTCTTTATAGACACAGATATCTATCAAAGTTAAAATATATATCATAGCAAACTTTCAAACTAGTAAAATAATTCTTTACACATATTTCAGATGAATTTTTTTTTAAAATTGAAGAATCATATTTTAAATGTTTCATGATATTTACATGGTAGTTTTGAATAAATCAGTAAGAATTAAAAAACAACAACAACAAATCTCAATAGTTGGCATGGTGATATATAAGAACTATAAACCTGAAGAAGAAATAATATTAGACAATTAAGTCCATGAATCATGTGATCACTATTCATTAAGTTTATGTCTAACTATTGCTTTAAAAATCAAATTATATTTTGCAAAGAGCTATTTACACTACTTTAGTTAAATCTAATTTTTAATTAGTCATGTTTCTTTATACTAGAGAAATTATGGAATATATGTATAACAGTGCAACATAAATACATTAACTGTACTAGAACATTCAATTATAGCCACAAATAAAGTTCTAATTTTCAAAGACAATTACTATCATCATCATCTCAAAAATCTCTCCATAGGCAACTCAACCAATAATATATAAAGAGTTATCAAGCAAAGGGCTAATTTATGGAGTTAGAAGCATAGTACCTGGGCACACAGTAGCTGCTTATTAAATGTTTATTGATCAACTGACTTCAAAAGCAATCCAAGAATATCTGTTATAACATATAACAAATGGGCATTTTAATTCTGTTTAAAGACCTCCTCTAAAAAGAGTGGTGCTCATAACACCCATTCTACTTCTTGATACTTTTAGATGCTAGAAAGTTTGTGATTTTTGTTTTTTCTGATATCAAGGCTGAATGTACTTCTTTGCAGCTGCAATCTATTGTCTTCCATTTGGGATTAAATAGAAAAAGTCCAATCTCTTTTCCACATGACAGACTTTCAAGTAATTAAAGACATTTATAATAAAATACCATCACAGACTTAAGAGCTGAAAGGGATTCTAGGTCATTTAATAAAACCTATCATTGTATAGATGAGGAAAATGAATACTGTGAATTGATTTGCCCAAGTTCACATACATAGGAACTGGCAGAGCCAAGGAGGGTTGAGGGACAGGGAATGTGGCCCCATCTCTCTAGCCTCTGGCTCCAGATGATCGGGACTCTCATTTCCCTAAATTCTCTCACTCCAGCTCCCTTGCTCTAGAACTCTATTCACTATACTATGTTGCCTCTCAGCATAGCCATTTAGAACATTTCAGTTTCTTCAACCAATCTTCGTATGGCATGGACTCAGAACTTCATCATCTTAGAATGTGAACATTTTCCAGTTTATCAGTGTTTTAAAACTATGGAAGCCAGAACTGAATCTAATATTCCAGATGAAATCTTGTAAGGGAATACTACACTAAGATTACTTCATTCCTATCCCCGGAAGCTATGCCTCTCTTAATACAAACCAATGACATTTTTTTTGGTTAATTCATCACATTGCTGACTCATGATGAACTTACAGTCCACTAAACCCCACAGATCTATTTCAGGACTGCTGTCTAGCCAGGCCTCCTCCATTCTGTATTTGTGAATTCATTTTTTGAATCCCACATCTAAGTCTTTATATTTATGGCCATTAAATTTCAAATTATTGGATTCATCCTATGCTGGAACTCTGTCTTCCCAGAAATCAGCTGGAATCAGGATCACTAAACGTCTTTATTCTTGATCTTTTACAGTCAAGGTCAGGGGGTTAGGCCTAGCTGCCTCACACACACCTTCCTCCCTCAAACGCCAGGAGAGACTGAGTCAGCTTCCTAGTCTCACTTCCTCTTCCTCCTCCTCCTCCTCCCACACACGTCACTTCCCCCTCTTTGTCCCACCAATCAAGTCAGCACAGAACAACTGGGGAGGGTCAACCTTCAAACAAGTTAATAGGGAACTGTCCAATTGGCAATTAGTCTCATGTGCTTCATTATCCAAGTGCATTGCTCAGTTCTAGCCCTTTACAATCCTAATGCTCTAGTCTGTAAAGACATTTTTGGATTCCAATTCTATCATTAAGTGTGTTAACTATGCCTTTTTAACTTTATGTTGTATGAAAATTCAATCAGTATTATATCTATCATTTTACCAAGTTACTAAGAAATGTTAAACAGTAAAGGATCAATGTTAGGATTCTTACAAGGTGCTAAGTCACTGGAATAGATATAATTATCTCATTTAGCATGGTACTTAACAATTCTCTAGTTCAGAGTTCACACCTTTAAGAGAGCATACTTTTAAGGAGCTCCCACAAGCCCAGGGAATACCCACAAGCCCATTCCCTGGGAGGCAGAGTCAGATTCATTCACACTTTGACATTCGTGCTGGCTAGAGACATTCTGACAAGAGCTCATCAGGGAACCAAGGAGAGAGACAGGCTTCTACTAAAGCTAGCTAGACCCCAGGAAAAGATTCAAGACTTTGAAGGACACAATAAAGGATCCGGACTTTAGCTCCTGGCTGCATTTTGGGGTGATGGAACTGAAATAAGGTTGCCTTCAGAAGCTCCCCAAGAGATCTGCTCCCAGAGAACGATTGTAATTTAGAGAAAGAGAACATCACAGATCAAGAACAATTCCTCCACTAAAGACATCCTCCCATGGTGCCAATAAAATGCTAACTACTGATCAGTAAGTCTAGCTAGCCAACTAGTTATGAATGCATCTACCTATATTATAATTTTATCCACCTATCTCCAGCTTCTTCCCAAGAACAGTATGAGATACTGATGAGAAACTCAGTAAAATCTAAGAAGGGAGCAGGAAAAGGTATACTTTTTTTCTTTTTTTTAAAGCAAATTCTATGCTCTGGGTACTTTATAAATATTGTATCATTTGATCCTCACAACCACACTGTGAGGTAGTTTCAGTTGTACCAATAAGAATAAAACTGACTCCTTATGTTAATACCTATGGCTCCTCATTGGTTGCCAGAGTTTGGGGCATTTGTGTGGAGATAATTGTTTTTGATTTTTACTACTGTCTTTTCTTGGATTTTTCTAAAATATGGACTTATGAGTTTCTTAGGTTCTAATTCATATTCCTTTTTCATAACTTTCAATGGTACATAATTTGGAGTCTATTCTTAAATAGACTTCTTCTTCTCCTAAAGACCTGTGATAATAAATTGCATTATATCTAGCAAATAGATATATTACATGGATTGATGAAGGATTTGTTTATAGAAAGAGTGGTTTTATGATTGCAATTAAGGATCAGCTCGCTAGAAATTAAAGGAAAGTTACTCTTAAGGAACCTGTATTCACTGATTAATACGAATTGTACAAGGAAACAGTAGAAACTGTTTTTGTCAAGACAAGCTATAAAAATTTAGTCCCTATTGAATAATCTAGCAAGGTTCTACTTGATGACTAGAATTATACATCAAAAACTCAGTATGTCATAAATTTAATTTATGAGTTTTTGATGTATAATTCTGACCTCCAAAAGAGAAATCTCAAAATACTCTTAAGAATTCAAAGTTACCTGCTCTAGAATCAGATCATTATCACAGAATTGTTGCTAAAAATCATCCACACACAAAAATTTAAAAGCATCTTTTGTGGATGTCACTGTCAAACATTTAATCTCCAAACTTTTTAACAAAAGCTTTTAAAAGTATAGAGACCTAGCAGAAAATGAAACAACTATAACAACAATAACAAGGATAATGTGGAAACAGGATGAGGATTATCATTCTTCTTATCCAGTCAGTTTCTGGAATCGTCCTAAACTTGTATTCAGTGAATTTACAGAAGATGGGCTTATATGACAATGCTCTTATTTCATCTTAGCCCCCAGTATTTAAAGAGAATAGGAAATTTGTGACTTGCCCCAGGACTGTTTCTATCTAAACTCCATTGAAAAGATACAAATGATAATTATTTTCTATCTAGCTTTAAAGACAGAACACTGGTTGAGTCATGACTCTATCACCTATGACCAACAGCCAGTCACATTATTTCTTTGAGTCTCAGTTTCCCTGTCTTTAAAATGAAGGACTTGAATTACAAAGACTCTAAGAACACCAAACCCCTTTGTCCCCCACCTCTCAATCTATAATACTGCTAGTATACTAGATCCAAACTGGTCAAAGTCCTAGGAAGGAAATACATGAAGTATTAAATAAAATGACTACCTAACTGGTAAAGAGCACTTATAAAAAATAAAATAAAATAAAACAGAAACAGTGGTTAAAACAAGTTGATTTTTCATGAATTGTACTTTTAGGTGAATTCTAAATATAATGAATAAAAATAATAAACCTTATAATACCTAACTATTTATGGAGTCTCCTCTAGCTATAATTTTCTTTTCTACTCAAAATTATATCCTTAAAGAATTAAAATTTAAAAGATAAAAAAGACAATATGCCTCATTAATTTCCTTATGTTTATACACGTCAAAAATCCCACCAGGACAAAAATCAGTAAAAGAACAAACCAAAACCAGCTGACTGAATTAAAAAAAAAAAAAAAATCCCCAGTAAAATATATTATGTTTTCCATTTAAGAAAGATTAAACATATGATAATATATGTCCATGTCACTTTAAAGAAAGTTCTAGTTTTGTTTTCAATGCATGCCTTAGTAGTAGGAAAGCGCAAATTAAACTGTACCAAACCTTACCTTCCTTCCACCTGTTACAGATGACAAGTGAGGTCCAGTAACTGGTACCTTTCAAGTTTTTAATAAGCAAAAATGTGTCTATGAAAATCTCTTTTCCATTTTGGAAAGAAAAAAAAATAAATGCTACAAATAAAAGATGAGATGCTTATACATTCACAAAATACACCTGGGAAGAATTATTCTCCACCACTAAACAGTAAAATAGAACCCTGTTATAATGGCTCATTTTTACACAAATTCAGATACACTATGAGCCAAACATTTACTTTTCAAACCTATGTATAATAAAATCTTAATATAATATGACTAGTCTCTAAAATGGATGTCCCCCCAATAATAGCATTATTCAACTCAACAAGCATTTATTGTGAATTTAGTATAAAAGAGCTCTACTATTGAATTGGAAAAAAAATCTTTGGAAAATTACCTTTATGAAAAAGAAAAAATATTAAAAATCAAGAATATGGTACAAAGTCATAAAAAAATGTAATTTTTTTTTTTCAAATTACACATGAGGGGCAAAGCTAAGATGGTGAAATAAAGGTAGGAACTTGCCCAAGTTCTCCCCCAAACTACTCCAAATTGCTTTAAATAATGACTAAACAAATTTTAGAGCATCAGAACACCCAAAAAGATGTAGGACAACATTTTCCAGCCAAAGGAAACTTAGAAGCTCAACTGAAAAGTTATGTGACACAGGATGGGAATCCAACAGATATTGCCACTGCAAGGCGCTCTGATGTAGCCCAGCCCCAGCTCCCTCTCCAGCTTAGCTCAGCCTCAACCTCTGAAAGCAGCTGTGTTGGTGGCTTCCAGACCTCTCAGCTGAGAGACACCAAAAAGTGCTAGAAAGTCAGAAGAAAAGATTTGTGGGTCCAGGATTGGAGCCTAGAGCCCAATGCCAGCACAATACCAGCCTGTCCCCAAGCATCAGTGAGGTAGGAGCTCTGAATCAGCAGTAGTGCTGGAAGCTTCTGGACCTCTCACCTGGGAACATCAGGGAGGACTCGGAGAGTCAGTGGAGAGAGTTTATGGTAAGGGGATAGAAGTCTGGTGTGTGGTCCCAGCAAAGCCTAGGTCAGTGGAACCCACCAGTATACACTAGATCTTACAGCTACTGTGTGTGTGTGGAGGGGTGGGGAGAGAGACACACCTAACATCTCCAGGGAAAAAAATAGGGCTTGGGGTCCGATTCCTAGAAGGATCTCTGAAAACATAAACCCCCCGAAGTTTGTGACAATGCACCTTACACCCTGGAAATAGACCAGAGAATAAAATAGAAATTGAAAGAATCCACTGATCATTTCCTGAAAGAGATCCCAAAATAAAAACTCCCAGAAATATGGCAGCCAAATTCTGGAACTCCCATGTCAAGGAGAAAATATTCCAAGTATCCAGAAAGAAAGAATTCAAGTGTAATGGAGCCACAGTCAGGATAAGATAAGATTTAGCAGCTTCAACTTTAAAGGGCTAGGAATATGATATTCTGGAAAGCAATAGAGCTAGGATTGCAACCAGGAATCACCTATCCAGCAAAATTGAGTATAATCCTTCAGAGGGAAAGATGGTCAATTCAATGAAACAGGATTTTCAAGCATTTGTGATTTAAAGCCCAGAGTTGAATGGAAAGTCTGATTTTCAAATACATGACTCTGGAGAAGCATAAAGAGGTAATCAGGAAAGTGATATAAGTGGCTTAATAAGGTGTATCTTTTACATTTCCTTCATGAGAGGATGATACTTGTAATTCATTATAATGTTCTCATTATTATGATGTTAGAAGGAATATATATAGATAAAGGGCATAGGTTTGAGTTGAATACGAAGGGATAATATCTCTTCAAAAACTGATGAAATTAGGAAAGGAGTATACTGGGAGAAAGGGAAAGGGAGAAATGGAATGATGCAAATTATCTGCCATTAAAAAAGAAGCAAAAAAATAGCTTAGCTTTTACATGGAAAGGAAGAGGCTGTGGAGAGGATAAGTGAGTGGACCTTACTCTCATCAGACCTGGCTCAAACAGAAAATAACATATATTCTCAATAGGGGTATAGAAATTGATCTTACTCTGCAGGAAAACAGGGATATGGGAAGAGATAGAGGGTGAAAAAAGAGGGCATTTTAGGGAATGGAGTGGTCTGCAGCAAAATACTTTTGAGGAGAGACAGGGTGAAAGGAAATAATAAAATGGGGGGGGGAATACAATTAACAATTTTAATTGTAAAAAAAAAATTTGAAACAAGTTTCTCTGATGGGATATTATTGTTATCAGGGAAATGATGAGCAGGATGCTCTCAGGGGGAAAAAAATTAACAAACAAAAACAAACAAACCTGGAAAGTCCTCCCTGAACAAAGTTTTGAATATAACTGGGAAAAATATTAAGTAAATGAATTTTTAAAATTACACATGAGCAAAGGCATTTGAATAAAGGTAGGGAAAGGAGAAAAATAAGACTTGGAGTACTTTTAAAAGTTTTTTTTTTTTTAATCAAACATGATCATTTTAGTTTTTCTAACTACTTAGATATGACATTTTTACCATTATTTTTACAAGCTTAAAACTATGGAATCATCTTTAGCTCTATCCTCTTCTTTTGTTCCCTCATCCAGTCACAAAATACAATGAGTTTTCTTCCTAAAATGGTCCATCTTATCCATTCCTTTGATACCAACTTAGGTTCATATAATCTAAAGACCTTCAATAGCCTACCTGCAATTTCCTCTTTTAATCTTTCCCTATTACCTTTCCCAAAGCCCTAATTCATCCCACATGTGCCATAAAAACTAATTTTCCAATATGCCTTATAACTTCTCCACTGAAAAATTTTCAAAGGATAATGCTGCCTACAGGATAATGTCTCAAATCCTCTAAACCATAGTTCAAGGCAAAATCTGATGTTTTCTACAGGAAGCAATGTGAAATGACATGTACACAAATGAGACTGGATTCAGAGTCCCTCCAATTTTATGGCCTTCCTTTCCTGGTCTGTAAAACAAAGAAGGTTAGATTAAATGATTAATTAGACTAAATGATTAGGCTAGATTAAATTTAGGGTTTATAAACTAAATAAATTAGTTTATTAGAATAAATCCCAGTTTTTTTGAAAAAATTCCTTACTTCAACAAAGTCAACTCTTACCTAAGGCAATTATAATCCATTCATTTAATAATCATGTATATGTACCAGAAGAATCTGATATTTATTTCACCAGCAAGGAGAATGTCTTTTGTCAACTCTAGAATATTTGGAAACAGGACCAATAAGAATCAGAAACAGGAATTGTATCTATGCCTTACAACTTTAGTTCCAGTACTCAACCCACTATGTCATCTTTTGTATGATGATTAATACATTATAAAATAACCATTTATTGTCATCTTCAACTGTAAGACTTTGATAACTGCAATAATAAGTTTTTACATATAGATTTTTCCCCATCTAGACCAAAAAGTATCCTGAATTTGGGAAATCTTTTAAGACTTGAGTTCCAAGGGACCTGTATGTGCAAGAATGTTTGTGGCAGCCCTCTTTGTGGTGGCCAGAAACTGGAAACTGAGTGGATGCCCATCAACTGGAGACTGGCTGGTATGTGGTATAATTGTGGTATATGGATGTTATGGAATATTATTGTTCTGTAAGAAATGCACAGCAGGAGGATTTCAGAAAGGCCTGGAGAGACTTACATGAACTGATGCTGAGTGAAATGAGCAGGACCAGGAGATCATTATATACTTCAATAACAATACTATATGATGATCAATTCTGATGGACGTGGCCATTTTCAACAATGAGATGAACCAAATCAGTTCCAGTTGAGCAGTAATGAACTGAACCAGCTATACCCAGTGAAAGAACTCTGGGAGACGACTATGAACCACTACATAGTGTTAGGATTACTAAGTGAGAACTCAGGTTGTCTGGAGGGTGACAAGGTGAGAATTCAGGTTTTCTGGACAATTACAAGGTGAGAACTCAGGTTGACTTGATAAGAGGGGGCAAGCTCATTGGCTGGGGTGGTTCTTCCCAGAAGCCCTTGCATTATCCCACGCCCATTCTCTGGGAGAATAAAAGAGAGGACTCTCAGAGAAAGAAGGAGGACTCTGAATTGCATCAGGCTTGACGGGGCTCTCTACAGGAAGGGAAGTCACTTCTTTGGACAAGAGTTAACAGCAACTGCCTGGAGACAACGGTTCATTACAGGAAGAAGAATCTGTCGGAGAGATTTGAGAAGACACAGCAGATCTCTTCCCAGAGAGCGATCCAGCAGCTTCTGGAGACGACAGCTCGTTACACTTGGCGTCCACACGTGGGGCAAGGACTTTTACTTATCCTGACAAGAGGAGCTAGACCAGACCTTTGCAATTTGGCGCCCGAACAGGGACAGACACAGTCCTGATTCCAGTGGAAAAGCTTCCAATCTAGATCTCAGTCTCTCTGACCCAGAACCGTGAGTAACGAGGAAACTTTGTTAAAGATTAAGTGAGCGTGCTAATAGATAAATAAGGAACTTAACTTGTTAAGGGCTAAACCAGGAATCTCTTATAGCTGAAATGGGGCAGATGTTAGCTATATTCAATCCCTGGACCTCAGCCGACTCAACCTCAGCCCCAGACGCAACCTCAGCTCCATTCAGGAGTGGTACTATAGAGAGTATAATCAAGATAATTGAGGAGCAGAGTTTACTTGTAACCTGGGTACAGATTGCTAAACTCTTGGCTGCATTAAGACGCACATCCCCTTGGTTCTTAGAGGAAGAAAAGATAGATGTAGATAAATGGAAGCTAGTGGGATATGAAATGAAAGAATTTCAAGCAAAAAATGGGCCTCGTTCAATTTCTGCAGAAGTATTTTATATCTACAACATAGTTCAATTAGCCTTAAACTATCAAGCAAGTTGTAGGAGAAGGAAAAGTTCTAAAAATGAACAGAGGAGGAAGTGTGAGGAAAAAAGGAAAGATCAAGATCTTTCCCTAGAGCAAGAGGATTTAAATGAGGAATTATGGTATGATTCTCTTGAAGAAGCTTCAACCCTGCCTAGAGAACAGATTATTGACAGGCCCACATCAACCCCACCTTCAGAGATGGAGGAAGAAAGAGGGGAAGAGGCAGAAACACAAACAGAATTGCCTGTGAAGAAGCCTAAGCCTATGACAAGATTAGAAAAAGCATTGGTTAAAGCTAAGAGAGAAGGACAGGATATAAGTGATTTTATACATGCATATCCTGTGATTGAAAATACTGACTCTGTAGGTAAAAAAAGGAGAAGATATGCACCTTTAGATTTGAATACAATTAAGGATTTGAAAAAAGGTTGTACCCTTTATGGGGCTACATCAGCTTATGTCAAAATGTTACTAGATGGTTTGTCTTATGAAGTCCTAACCCCGAATGATTGGAAATCCATAGCAAGGACATGTCTGGAACCTGGAGAAAATTTATTATGGCTTGCGGAATTTCATGAATTATGTAAAATTCAAGTCAGATGCAATTTGGAAATAGGAGTTAACACACAATTCACTTTTGAGCACTTAGCTGGTGAAGGTCAGTATGGAGAGAATTCGGAACAGATTAATTATACCATGACAATATATGAGCAAATTGCTAAGGCTGCAATAAAAGCTTGGGGTGTCCTTCCTGGACAGAAAGATCGTGGAGAGGCTTTCACTAAAATACAGCAAGGTCCCAATGAACCTTTTGCAGATTTTGTGGGACGTTTGCAAACTGCTGTCAAAAGAACTATTGGAGAAAATTCAGCTACAGAAATAATGACCAGACATCTGGCTAAGGAAAATGCCAATGAGATTTGCAAAAGAATTATATGGGGATTAGACAAAGATGCTCCTTTAGAGGAGATCATAAGACGCTGTGCTACAGTGGGAACAAATGCTTTTTACACCCGGACAATGATGAATGTGGAAAGGCAGGGTCCCTCCTGGCAAGGGACTTCTAGAGAAACTCGGCGATGTTTTCAATGTGGAAAAATTGGGCATCTAAGAGCTCAGTGTAGATATGGAGATACAGTGAGAAGACAGGGTGAGAGAAGACCTAAAACTCCATGTCCAAAATGTCACAAGGGCCTCCACTGGGCCTCCGAATGTAGATTGACCCAGGGAAATGACAGGTGGGGCCCAGCTTCAGCCCCCCAAGTGGGGCATGATGGCAGCCGAGGTTACATCCAGAGAATTTTAAGACATGATCAATCAGCCAAAAGGCAATCAGATGGAAGAAAGGGATTGAAATTAGGAAAAATAGAGTTGTGTGCAGTAGAGACTACCGAGATACTCCCTGGAGAAGTGAAATCTGTTCCTGTTGAGCCTATGGATCCTTTGCCTCCAGGCACAGTAGGCTTGACCATTTCACCTTCTGAGAGTGCCTACAAAACAGTGTCCATCCATACACTGATGTGGGAGACTGGAGAACGTGTATCTAATATCCCAGTCACTAACACAGGCAGACAACGTGTGATTTATCAACCAGGAGAAGTAGTAGCATCAGGCTTATTGTTACGGACCCCTAATAAGCAACCTAGTGATAGTCGCCTAGATTTTGACTCCAATGAACAAAATCCAGGAATATATTGGACAGCAGCTGTGACAGCTGACCGACCTATGCTTACTATTTATATAAACGGAATACCATTTGAAGGATTGGTAGACACGGGTGCAGATCGTACAGTTATTAGAGGTGCCAATTGGCCCGTTCACTGGCCAAAGATTAAAGCAGACACCTATATGTCTGGGGTGGGAGGATCAATAGCAGCAGAAGTTAGTGCTAGACCTTTGAGATGGGTATTTGAAGGAGAAACAGGAGCTTTTACTCCTTTTGTGGTTGAAAAAATCCCCATCAATCTGTGGGGAAGAGACATTTTACAGCAGATAGGATTACAAATAAGCACTTCGGCTTTTTAGGCAGGGCTGCTGTTGAAGGCCTACCTGCACTTTCACCAGTTCCTATTCAGTGGAAGACTGATTCACCAGTGTGGGTAGAACAGTGGCCCTTAAGAAGTGATAAAATTCAGGCCTTATTAGACATAGTGCAAGAACAACTTGACCAAGGACACTTGCGGCCTTCTCTAAGTCCTTGGAATTCCCCAGTATTTGTGGTGAAAAAGAAATCTGGAAAATGGAGGATGATAACTGATCTAAGAAGAGTAAATGAACAGATGGAAACTATGGGAACTCTTCAGCCTGGACTTCCATCTCCTACTCAGTTGCCAAGAGAATGGCCTCTATGGGTTATAGACATTAAGGATTGTTTCTATTCTATTCCTCTAGATAAGGAGGATATGAAAAGATTTGCTTTTTCAGTGCCTAGTGTTAATTTGGCTGAGCCTTATAAAAGATATGAATGGACAGTTTTGCCACAGGGAATGAAAAACAGCCCTACTATGTGCCAAATGTATGTTGCAGCTGCTCTTGCTCCAGTAAGAAAAGCCTTTCCAAAAGTAATATTGTTACATTATATGGATGATATTTTGGGATGTGCACCTGAGGAACAAATGTTAGAGGCATGTCTACAAAGGACCATGGAAACATTAAAGTACTACAAACTGCATATAGCTACAGAAAAAATTCAAAGACATGCTCCTTTTCAATATTTAGGATATGAAGTATATCCTAAGACACTCACAGTACAAAAGCTTTCTTTAAGAACAGAGAAGTTGAACACCTTAAATGACTTTCAAAAATTAATAGGAGATATCCAATGGATGCGTCCAGTGTTAGGCTTAACTACCAATCAACTACAACCTCTATATGATATTTTAAGGGGAGACAGTGCTTTAAATTCACCACGCCAGCTTACAAAAGAAGCACAAAAGGCTTTGAGAGAAGTTGAACTGGCTTTATCCAATGTGGTTGAAAGAGTCACTCAAAAACCCTTGGAAATATCAGTTTTTGCTACAAAAGAGGCACCCACAGCAGTCCTTCATCAAGGAGACAGAGTGATTGAGTGGGTGAACCTCCCAGCACAACCAGAACAAAGCCTTACACCTTACCCAGTGCTTGTGGCTAGGATTTTATTAAAGGCTATTAAGAGAGTAACACAATTATCTGGAATAAGTCCTGAAAAAATATACACATTCTATACTAACGCACAAATTAATGTATGCTGTGAGACCATCCCAGAATGGCAAATTTTATTGGCCACCGCTCCAAATTTTGCACATGGATCTCCATTAAAGATTACCCGGCTACTACATAATTGGCGATGGATTTTTGAAGAAAAGGTTTCTAAGGTTCCTCTTAAAGGACCAACAATCTTTACAGATGCCTCCAAAGAAAATATTTGTGCCATATACTCTCATGATTTAACCATAAAGAGAGTAATCAGGACTCCTTTTCAATCTACTCAACAGAATGAATTATTTGCTATCATGCTAGCTCTCACTTATTACCCAGGAGACGTAAATATAATTACTGATTCAGCCTATTCAGTAGGTGTAGTACAAAGAATTGCCACAGCCCAAATAAAATTTGCAGCCTCCAATATTTATCAGCTCTTTAAGGAACTTCAAGAGCAAGTGAGAAAACATCCAGGCAAGATTTATATCTTGCATGTCCACTCACATAGTGGACTTCCAGGTCCCATTTTTGATGGAAATTCAAAGGCAGATAGCCTTCTAACCATGTTAGCCAGTAGTCCTTTATTTCAGGAAGCACAAGAATCTCATTCTAAATATCATCAGGCTGCTCGAGCTTTACGTTTACAATTTGGAATCACAAGAGAGGAAGCTAGGAGCATAGTAAAAAGCTGTACAGCTTGTCTTCCTTTCCACGCTCCTACACTCCCTCCAGGGAAGAATCCTCGTGGTTTGAGACCCAATGAAATCTGGCAAATGGATGTGACCCATTATAAATCTTTTGGTCGTCTATCTTTTATTCATGTCGTGGTAGACACCTTTTCAGGATTCACATTTGCAATGCCAGCAGCAAAAGAGACAGCCCGAGTGGTCACTGAATTCCTTATACAGGCTTTTGCAATTATGGGTGTGCCACAAGCAATAAAAACAGACAATGGACCTGCATATACATCCAAACATTTTACACACTTTTGTGCACAGTATAAGATTTTACATACCACGGGCATACCCTTTAATCCTCAAGGGCAGGCAATAGTAGAGAGAAGAAACAGAGATATTAAGACACTCCTCCAAAAACAAAAGAAAGGGGGAGCCACAGGTAGCCCTAGGGAACTTCTAAATTTAGTTCTCTATACCATTAATTTTCTAATTTTTGACAAAGATGCACTGGCTCCAGCAGACAGGTTTTATAACCCACCAGAAGGGCAGTGTCCAGTGAGAGCATCTCCACTGTCCTTAGATAATCGCCAGGTGATGTGGAGAGATCCAGAAAGTGGTGAATGGAAGGGACCAGATAGGTTAACTGCCTGGGGGAGAGGGTTTGCTTGTATTTCTTCAGCAGGAGAAGGAATCAGATGGGTGCCAACGAGTCATATTCGCCTTGTCCATCAGAGAGAGACAGAAAAAGAGAAAGATCTCAAAATAAAGGAGAAGATCTAAGAAACATCTGACACTGAAAGAGCCATTGGACTTCCTCACACAAGATGAGACTAATGGACAATGGACTTATGGACATTTATAAATTCTCAATTTATGATTATGTTATATACTTCTAGCATGTGTTATGTTACTATGTTACTATGTGCTTATGTAATTCATGTAATTATCTGTAATACTTCCCATATTGATGGATTTATGTTTCAAGGTCATTTATGTAATTATCTGTAATACTTCCCATATTGATGGATTTATGTTTCAAGGTCATGACTGTCCTATGTTCTAAATCAAAAGAAAGGGGGAGATGTTAGGATTACTAAGTGAGAACTCAGGTTGTCTGGAGGGTGACAAGGTGAGAATTCAGGTTTTCTGGACAATTACAAGGTGAGAACTCAGGTTGACTTGATAAGAGGGGGCAAGCTCATTGGCTGGGGTGGTTCTTCCCAGAAGCCCTTGCATTATCCCACGCCCATTCTCTGGGAGAATAAAAGAGAGGACTCTCAGAGAAAGAAGGAGGACTCTGAATTGCATCAGGCTTGACGGGGCTCTCTACAGGAAGGGAAGTCACTTCTTTGGACAAGAGTTAACAGCAACTGCCTGGAGACAACGGTTCATTACAGGAAGAAGAATCTGTCGGAGAGATTTGAGAAGACACAGCAGATCTCTTCCCAGAGAGCGATCCAGCAGCTTCTGGAGACGACAGCTCGTTACACTTGGCGTCCACACGTGGGGCAAGGACTTTTACTTATCCTGACAAGAGGAGCTAGACCAGACCTTTGCAACATAGAATTCCCAATACCTCTATTTTTGTCCATCTGCATTTTGGATTTCCTTCACAGGCTAATTGTACACTATTTCAAAGTCCGATTCTTTTTGTTCAGCAAAACAACTGTTTGGACATGTATACATATATTGTATTTAATATATACTTTAACATATTGAACATGTATTGGTCAACCTGCCATGGGGAGGATGAGGGGAAAAATTAGAACAAAAGGTGTGGCAATCGTCAATGTTCTAAAATTACCCATGCGTATATCTGGTAAATAAAAACTATTAAAAAAAAAAAAAAAAAAAAAGACAGGTTCCAGATCTAGGATACATCAATTAAACTACTGGGCCTCAGTTTTTTCAGATCTAAAATGATGGACTAGATGATTTTAAATGTCCTTTTCAAATGTGACTTTCTATTTTATATTTTGTGCAAACCTCCAAAACACATAATAACTCATTTCTATATTTCTGTGTTTCATGATTTACAAAGCACTCTGCTCACAAGAAATTTTTAGGTTTTAAAGATAGTCATTTAGAGTTCAACCTTTTACTTTATATTTGGAAAATGAGGCATTAGAGCATGAGACTTGACCTCAGACCACATGCAAATGACAAGGTGTAAAAAACTTCTCTTCATCCCCAATTCATTTGTCCTTTCCATTGTACAATACTGCTTCTCCAAAACACTGAAAAATCCAAATAATCCTTGTAGTTAACTTGAAAAGCAAATGAAAATGTTTTAAAGGTAGCAATGCCATCCGTTTCAAAATAAGGTGGAAACTGTAAGTGAAAGCTGTTGATGGAAGACAGCATTAATCAATCAATAATCACATTTATTAATCGCCTACTGTGTACAGGGACTGTATGAACACGAGATATAAAGAGGCAGAGGACTATCCCTGTCCTCTAAAGACGAGGTGACAAGCTCTTAAATTAGAGGAGAAAACAAGGTGAGGAAACTTTGTATAGTATGAAACCAAAGGGAAAATCTTCTGCAACTTAAATTTTCAAAAGAAACACCAAGCTGTCACAGAGATGGAGCACCGGAGCTGCAAAAGAGAAGAGTTCGAATCCAGACCCAGATATTCACCCATTTGAAAAGCCTAGCTAGGCAATCATTTAATCTCAAATCCCTCAATGTAAAATGGCACATAAATGCCAGTTTTGATTATTTTAAAGGATTTGCACTAGTCAACGGCTGGACTCGAAACTTGGTCTCCCTAAATTTCATCGCCAAGACTCTACTGGCAATAGACTGTTTCCCAGGAGAGTCAAGAGATGCTGGAGAGAAACTTTCGCGACCTCAGGCAAAGCACTAGTACCAGTTTCCTAATCTTTAAAATGAGGGGAGGGGTTGCCGGGAATTTGGTGGGGTTGCCAAGGGTGAAGACTGCGAAGGTTGGGGAAGGGCAATGTGGTGGCGGACCATGGGGGGTTTGGGGGGGAGGGCGCGGAGCCTCGCGTAATGGGGCCCAGACCGTGACGCGCACGCGCCTCTCCAGCCGAAGCTCGGCCCGCAGGCCCCGCGCTTTTCAGGCTTGGAGGGGGGAGGATACAGGAGACGACCCCTCCACCCACGTCGCAAAAAAAAACCCGACGCACAAATCCGTAATCCACCTGAACCGTGAAGCATGATCAGAGAGGCGCTGTGTTGCCCCGCCGGGGCCACCACATATTGCCGCAGCCGCGCCGACGTCCCAGCCACCGCCGCCATAATCATCCAATCTCTTCCTCTCCCTTCTTTCTCCACTTCGCGTTTGTCTACGTCCGTCTCGCGCACGCACGCACGCACAGGAGCAGGCCGTGTTGTCGACGTCGGGAGCGCGTACGAGGAAGTCAGAGCACGCGCCCGCAGTTCTGAGCGAGCCCAGGAGGGTTTAAGCTTATCTCCTGTATTTTGGGAGTTTTCAAGGTCAAGCTCCTCCTTTGTGTAGATGAGTAGAGGGAGCTCTGAGAGGTCACACTAGTAGGAAATACCGGTGCTTGTGTTAGAAATGCAACCCAGTATTAGGTGTAGTGGGGGAGGGGTGGATCTGGAGACCTGGAGGAAAGGCCCAGCCAAGTACCTGCCAGTTTGCATTTCCCCAGGGAATTCACTTAGACTAGCCCAGGCCCTCTCTCTTTATCTGTGAACTGGAGGATTGGTTCTGACGGGACCCGGATCTAAACTTGGAATAGATATTTTCAAATCCTCATAGGGTCAAGAATTATTTCTTAAGCTCCTGTTCTGTGCTAAGCCCCGGGATACAGAGAAAGGCCCAGACTGTCCCTCGCGGCGCTCACAATCTAACAGGATTAGAACGGGAAGACTAGATCCAACAGCTATCTTCAAATAATCTTCCTACAATAGCGGGACCCGGTAGTGCTCATAGAAGCTTTGGAATCATGCAAGCCAGAAACATAGAAACGGCAGAAATTTAAAATAAAAGCAACTGCTCTCCCTTCAAATAGTGTATATGATGTTTTTGTTAGAATGTTTTATACTTCATTAAAAATATGAAGATGTTTTGTTTTGTGAAAATGTGGGGAGAGAAAAATACATTACAGATTTGGAGATTACTGTCCATGAGACCATTGAGTGTGTCAATATGATACATTTATTAATGAATATTGTATAGTACAGAAAGGTGAGGGGTCACCATTTAATAAAAAAAATGCTGGAGAGATTTCTAGAATAAAGCAAAGTACTTTCTCACTAGAAGGGCCATCCCACCCCTTAAAGGGGAGAAAGCGCCTCCTGTGGGCAGGATGAGCACTTTTAATCCCTAATGCAAATATCCCCTCCCACCACTGAGCCTCATCCTCATTGGCTGAGAGTCTTACATTCTAAACATTACGAAATTCAACTTGACCAATGAGTACATAGTTGTCCGTATTTGACTGAAAGAGGGAGGAAATGATGTCATGGGAAGATAGCAGGAAGTCCTTCAGGCCTACTCAAACGCTGAAGTAGATGAAGCCTTACTGGATTTTCACAATTACCTTGAAAGCACTGACCTCATCTCATTCAGTATCAATATTGTTGTTGACTAGATATCAGGTAGCACAATGCTTTGCACTAGGCCCAGTTCTGGACATAGAAAATAGACAAACAAATAAAAACCACTTCCTGCCAAAGATTATTCCCTTATATGGGGGGAAGAAGGTCTGGGGACAGGATAACACAAAAGATTCAATATGCACATGGTGAAATAAATATACGGCATGGTCAAAAATCTTAGGAAACAGTTGTATTTGTTTGTTTTTTTTTAGTTTGGGATCTATTTGGGATTTTCTTATCAGAAATACTGGAGTAGTTTTCCATTTCCTTCTCCTACTTATTTTACAGATGAGGAACTGAAGTAAACATGGTTAAGTGACTGGTCCATGGTCACACAACTAAGGGCTTGAGTTCAGATTTGAAATCAGCAAAGTCAGTCTTCCTGACTCCAGGCCTGAAGCTCTATGCACTATGGTGCTTCTGAGCTGTCCAGTCCTATTAATATGTTTCTCTATTAGTTCTTGGATGAAAGATAATTTCCAGTGCAGCTAGGTCCTACTTTTGAGAACTTATTTAAGTTGAAAAAGCTAGAGGGAGACTTGGTGTGTGACTTTCTATTCTTTGATTATGCACTTAATTTGGCCTTTGAAGCTAAGATGCTACTTGTACTAATTTTGGCCTAACAATTTACCCAAATAAAACAAAGCTTCTCTACCAGTCAGCATTATACTGTCCATATATAGAACCACTGGTTACAACAAATGGAGAAAATTTGAATTTTGTAGATAAGTTTGCTTACTTTGGCAGTATACTTTCCAGGTATGTCTAGACATTGACTCATGGCCCCCTATTTAAAAAGTTTGAGGACCACTGTTACCTTGAACCCTATTTCCTAGCTGTCCACCTTTGTTTTCCTTTCCTCATGCTCATCTAAGATCAGAAAAGACCTGGAGTAGCTCAAAAGAAACATGAGATACAAAATTAGAGAAAATTTCACTCTAAAGGTTCACATCCAGTGGTCCTCAAACTTTTTAAATAGGGGCCAGTTCACTGTCCCTCAGACTGTGGGAGGGCCCGACTATAGTAAAAACAAAAACTCTCACTGTCTCTGCCCTCAGCCCATTTGCCATAACCCAGCGGGCCCCATCTGGCCCATGGGCCGTAGTTTGAGAACCCCTGTCTTAAATTATCACTAATTGATTGATTATAGACCCCTTGTACATAATACCACCATTATTTTTCAAGTACAGGATGTTCCTAAAAATCTCACATAAGTGTCAACGAGGGTAAACCTAAACACTTTACATGCCAAAGGTAAGATTAGAAAATAACCTCCAACAATTTTTATTAAAAGAATCACAAGAAATGTTACAAGCTTTAAGCGTGGTACTCTTGATATAGTTCCTTTCTTCTTCTACTACCTTTCACAAGGCTCACAACTTCCAGTTTTTGAAGTTTTGCCCAGAACTTTTTGTGTTCCTCATATGAAATTGCCAGCTGACAACTCCATCTTCAACACTTCCTCCATTTGCTATCATAACCAAATGAGCACCTGTCCAAGCAAACTAAGAAGTAGGAGGACCGGTGTCAAGAACTCCCTGGATTGTGGTAAATTCTCAGTTTCAGCTGGAAATTGAGCTTTTCCAGATTTAGGAACATTTATAGAACAGAGTGTTCAAAACTGAAATGGATTTTCCCAATTCTGTTTTAATTCATGGATGTGGCCTTTTCAAGGGGAATCTGCTGCAGACCACTTGAATGTTTGATTATTTGTTGCCTGTATTCTCATCTTCTTAATCTATTCGTAGTATAAAGTGAAGGTTTTGCAATTACTATGCTGTATTTAGAAATGCCATCTGGGAAGTGAGCAATTGACAAAAAAAAAAAAAAAAAAAAAAAAAAGTACTTTTCACTCAGTGTTCAAGTTTAATTGTCTCGCCATAGTTGTTTGGAGTTTTGTAGCCTTAACCTGGTGATCTTGTGGAAAATCTTCTTGGCAGGGTTTTATTTAAACATTCTGATGCATCTCAACTTCTTTGTTACTGTTATATGCTTACTTTCACTGGGACCATGTGAAGAGTTTAATTTTTTGCCTCCTCTTGTGCTTAATTGGTGTTGTCTAGGTGCAAATCAAGAAAAACAAGTGAAAACAGAAACCTACTATTTTATTCCCAAGCTATGATGGGATCTAGAGAATGAAGGGCATGTTTAGGATTTTGTAGTGCCATAAAGTGCTTGGCAGTGCTTCAGGGCACACCTGGTAGGCTTTAGAAAAAAAAAAATCTCATGAAATCGTAGCCTTTTAAAGTAGTATGTTAGTGCTTTGAAAATGACTTTTTATTAAATGAATGAAACAGCATTGGTAGTATGGGCAATATGATTCTCATATGTGTGCTTTATTTCCTAAGTGTGGCTTTTTTTACTCTTGATTATCCTGACCTGTGGTCCCTAGGAAAGTTAAATATCAAATTTCCACTTTTCCATTGGATAGGTAGGGAAACTTTGCATATTTGGTGATTAAAAATTAATTTTTGATTTGTTTTCCATTGTTGCAAAATATTCACTGAACTTTAAAAGTTCTTCTAATAGCTTCAGCACTTATGAAAATACCATTAACTACCAAATCATTTTTCTCTTTTTTCCATATCTTTTCAATCACACAAATTTTGAGAGTTGAAAGGTACTAGCACAATCCTCTGGCCCAATCCTTACATCAAAGGAATAGCTGTTATAATGTACCAAATTCTTTGCTTAATGGCTCCAAAAAGGGAAACCCACCATGTCATTAGACAGCCTTTCCTTTTGGATAACTCTAAATGTTAAGATTCCCCCAACACTGGTCTTTGATTTCTATCTACTACTCCTAATTCTGCCATCTGGGGCCCAACATAATAAGTATAATTACTCTCTCACATGGCATCCCTTCACATACTTGAACACAAGCATGATGATATCCCACCAAATTGTCTTTTCTCCAAACTAAATATGTCTATTTCCTTCAACCAATCTTTATATGGCATGGATTTAAGGTCTTTTTTCTATTCTGGCTATACTTCTCTCTAGCTTATCAATGTCCTTGAACAGTGGTCCCTAAAATAGATCACAGTATTGAAAATAAGGTCCAATGAGAGTGTAGTACAGTGAAACTATTATCTCTCTGTTAGTGAAAACTATTTTCTTCTCCAATAGATTCCCCCTACCCCTTTATCCCCAAGTTCTTACTCATCTTCAGATTCTTCTAATCTACAGCCTACAAACATGGCCAAGTTTCCTCCATCCTCACAAAAACTTCACTTGATAGGTCTATACCACTAGCTATTGTTCCATATCTCATCTCCCTTTTGTGAATGAGCTTCTTAGAAGGTCATGTTTAATTGATGCTTCCCCTTCCCTTCCTTTCAATGTTTTAAACAACCTACAGTTTGGCTTCCTACTTCAACATTAAATGGAAATTAGTCACTTTAAAGTTACTAAAGATTTCTTAACTACTTTTGACTTTCAGAATGGAAACGAATAAGTACCTCAGTGAAGGCAGCAAAAAAAGGAGCTAAGAAGAAAGTGATTGATCCATTTTTGGAGAAAGATTGGTATAATGCCAAAACACCAGCTATGTGGAACATAGGCAGCATTGGCAAGACACTGGTTACAAAGAATGAAGTAATAGCAATTACCTTTGGTCATCTCAGGTATTGAAGTTAGCCTGACAAATCTGTAGAATGGTGAGATTCCGTATTGAAAGCTTGTCAGTTCAAAAAAATCAAGATTCTCAAGAAGCCCAAATTTGAATCAGGAAAATCAAGGGAAGTACATGGTGAAGGTGGTGACTCTGAAAAATCTTTAAGAGATGAAGCAAGTACAAAAGTGGAAAGGACTGATGGAAATGAACCACCAATTCAAAAATCTGTCTAAACAAAAATTTTTAAAGGTTAAAAAAATTAAAAAAAATTTTTTTGTGGTAATTTGTTTTTTCTTTAATCCCATAGATCAAAAAGGCAGTAATATTTGGGTATAGAAAGTTTTCTCATAAATGTTATAAGCAAATAGCTTGATCTTACCAAATGTAAATTTTGTGATTGCTTTTATAAAAAAAAATTTATAAAGTGAAAAGAAAAAAAATCTTTTAATTTCTAGATCTAATGATCTTTTCTCAATCTTTATCCTTTTGAATCTCTCTTCATCCTTTGATACTGTGAATTGCCCTCATCATCTCTCTAGTTGTCTGACCTCTCCACAATCTCCTTTACTAGATCTTTACCTGAAACATGTCAATTAGAGGTGGGTGCCCCACTTTTATCTCTTCAGACTTTTTTCCCTCTATACTATATCTCTTGGTGAACTCATCAGCTCATATGGTCCAGCTAGGTAGCTTAGTGGCTAGGAATACTTGAGTTCAAATCCAGCCTCATTCATTTTGTAGCTATGTGATCCTAAGCAAATCACAACCTTTTTTTTTTTTTTTTGCCTCAGTTTTGTCATCTGCAAAATGAGCAGTATTTCTAGTATCTTGGCCAAGAAAACTCTAAATGAGGTCAGGAAAAGTGAGAAAAAAGTGAACCAACTCAACAACTGCAACAGTATGGCGACTTTTAGGTATACTTACTTTTTCCTTACCTCTAGACTCATATATACAATTGTCTATTGGACATTTTTAACTGGCTATCCTTGTAGTCATCATAAACTCATATGTTTTAAATTGAACTCATCATTTTTTCCTTCAGTCTTTTTCTTCTTCTGAGCTACTTTCTTATATCAAGAGACCATTATCCTTCTAGTCAACCAGACTTGCATCCTAGGTATCATCTTTGATTTCTTATTTTTTCTCACTCCCCTATATCCAATCTCTTGTCAAATCCTGTCAGTTTTACTTTTGTAACATCTCTTTCCCCCTAGTCACCTTGGAAAACAGTAGTGGTATTGCTGAGTCAAAGGGTATAAAAGCAATTTAATAATTCTTTGGGAATAATTCCAGATTACTCTCCAAAATGGTTAGATTAGTTCACAGTTCCACAAATGAATTACTGTCCCAATTCTTCCACATCCCTACAACATTTGTCTTTTCCCATTCAAAACTTTTAGCCAAATTTACAAATGACAAATGATATCTCAAGGTTGTTTTGATTTCCATTTCTCTAGTCATTAATTACCTAGAGCATTTTTTCATGTCAATAAATTGTTTTATTTATTTGTTCATCAGAAAACTGCCTGTTCATATCATTTAACCATTTATCAATTGACAAATGACTGATTCTTATAGATTTGACAAAGTTCTTTATATATTTTCAACTGAGAAATCTATAAAAAAAAATTTGTTTCCCAAATAATAAGGAAAATTGAAAATAACTTATATGTTCTAAAATATTTATAGCATCTTTAATTGTGGCAGCAAAGAACTGGAAATTATGGTGGTGTTTAGTTGTGTCTGACTCTTTGTTACTCCTTTTGGGATTTCCTTGCCATAGATTCTGGAGTGGTTTGCCATTTCCTTCTCTAGCTTATTTTGCGGATGAGGAAACTGAGTCACACAGCTTCTTGTTGTTATTGTTTGTAAAGGACCAATAACTTTAGGAGGATGATGTCTTGACTTACCAAGTGAATTGGATTTAATTGAGGCCGAGGAGTCACATAAATATTAAGTGTCTAAGGCCAGATTTGAACTCAGGAAGATAATTCTTCCAGGCTCCAAGCCCAGAATTCCATACCCTGTGTCACCTAGCTGCCTTTGTGCCATCTGCTTCCTTAATTTTTTCCAAGTCAGACCTAAGAATGTGTCTCCTAGAAAAAGCTTTTCCTGATTACTCTTAATGGTAGTGTTTTCTCTCTATAAATTCCAATTTATCTTGTATGTACATAGCAATTTTCATGTCACCTCTCCATTAGACTTTACACTTCTTGAGAGCAGAAATTGTATTTTGTGTTTCTATTTCTAGTAGTTAATACACTGGCTATCATGTTTTAGGTATTTAACAAGTATTTATTGACAGACTGAGAGTTCAGCCTCACTTGAGACTCCATTAAGCTTTTTTGGCTGCCATATTTTGATGCAGATGTGTCCTTGCAATCCAGTATTTTATTCAGAACAACTGAATCACCTTGCTTATACTTGTTGAGCTGATATTTCTGCCCAAAGACTTTACATTTATCTTGATTGAATTTCATCTCATTAAACTCCAATTCTCTAGCCTGTTAAAATTAATTGTATTTTGATTTTGCCATTCAATGTTTTAGTTATTCTTCTTAGCTTTGCACATTTATAAATTTTGATGAATATGCTATTTATATCTTTAATCAAGATATTGATAAAATGTATTAAGCACAATAGATCCCTGACTAACACAATCTCTAGGTTCTTTTATCCTCCTTACAAGAAGAATCCAGGTTTAAAACAGCAAGATACTCTGGATTTCATAAAATCTAATCATTTAATTTTACAGATAAGGAAATTAAGATCCAGATAGAATAAATAATTTGCTAAAGGCTACTTAGATTATAAAGGACAAAGCTAGGATTTGAATCCAGGTCTTGTACACATCTGCTACATCATTTTTAGTCAAAGTTCTATAGGAAGGGATGATAATTGATATTAATATCTTTTGATTTATCCTTTTTTTGCCTCAACAGCTTATTTACAAATATCACATTAAAGTTATTTTAATTTCCTCTCTTATTTTCTTTTTCTTTTTTCTTTTTCTTTTTTTTTTTTATAAGGATAGAACAATATACCCTAGGTAGCTTAAACAATATGGACCCTCAGTTTAGATATTTAGAATGCTTTTTCAACTTGAATTGTAAACCTTCACTTTTTTATATCTGTAGAGACATAGACTTTGAAAATGTTAATCTCATCAAAGAAGGGAGTTTTTTCTGATATAGAATTATGTTATAGGCTCATAAAAATCTCAAAGCTGGAAAGAAATTCAGAGACCATCCAATCTAATTCAAATCATTCCTAAGCAAGAATCTCTCGGCAACATAACCAACAAGTGGCCATCCAGCTATTGCTTAAAGGATAAATGTTACTAACGTTCTATTTATAAAGATTAGAAATTTAAATTCTAATGAAAATATTTATGCATGGCTTGCTCCTGAGTGAGAAATGCCACCCATGAAGCTTGATGGTGTTTACTGTAGGCGATAATCCTGTTTCAAGAAAGCCAAGAAAGTTATATCCACCTTTAAGTATGAAAGTTGTTTCTTTTCCATATTCTGAAAAGAAAAGGTCTTTAATGTTCAGTTTCAGATGAAAACAATATAACAGTGTTTTTATGTATGGTTTGTATAACATCTAAGGAGCTTGTTATAATTGAGTATGGAATATAAGAATTTCCCTTATTTTGCTTTTTAAAAACTAATTTTAAATACAGAGGCCCCACTTATTGGGGAGAAAAAAAAAACTAGCTTGTAGTTAGCTTGCATTGATTCAGCAGTTTTATTTTTTTAATGAAATAATTTGATCACAGATACTACATAGTTGGTACTCTCCCTCCTGCTCCCCCCAAAGAGACTTTTATTTATGCAGGTTCATTCCATCATGCAGGTGGAGTTGATATAAGGAGTCACTTTTGCATGGTTATTAAAAACGTCGTGTATGTTGAGAATTCCTCTCCCTAACTCCTTTTTTTTTGTTAGTCAGTGGATGGTCAGTCATATGGTTAACATCTGGAATTCACTCAGGCCAGTTGGATAATATCTTCCTCCAATTTGTTGCTTTATTCAGAAACAGACATACCAGAATGGAAAGTATAGAAGGGAAATAGTGTCTTTTTTTTGATATACACATTCTCAAATCTACCATGCCCTTTAATACAGTAATTGAATCAGATTATTTAGTTATCAATAAATATTTGTTGTCTTAAAACAAACTCCTCTAAAATACAAAAAAGATGTGCTCAAATTGAAGAGTTGATTATTTCAGTTCACATAATATTCAGTGTTAGTCCATCCTCCTGAGAATAAATACATACAACA
The DNA here is from genome assembly GCF_048593235.1 of Sminthopsis crassicaudata. NCBI lineage: Eukaryota > Metazoa > Chordata > Mammalia > Dasyuromorphia > Dasyuridae > Sminthopsis > Sminthopsis crassicaudata. The sequence continues at coordinate 116,027,277 of NC_133620.1, read as the reverse complement.
TAAATTTACCTTACAATTCTTGCTTTGGATAAAATACCACTCTTCATTTAACTTCATTAAGAAAAGTAGGTTGCTTCTGAGAGAAAGAAAGAAAGAGAGAGAGAGGGGGGGGAGGGAGGAAGGGGAGGGAGAGAGGAAGGGAGGGAAGGAGGGGGAGGGAGGGAGGGAGGGAGGAAGGAAGGGAGGAAGGGAGGGAGGGAGGAAGGAAGGAAGGAAGGAAGGAAGGAAGGAAGGAAGGAAGGAAGGAAGGAAGGAAGGAAGGAAGGAAGGAAGGAAGGAAGGAAGGAAGGAAGGAAGGAAGGAAGGAAGGAGGGAAGGAGGGAAGAAGGGAAGGAAGGAAGGAGGGAAGGGAGAAAGAGAAAGAAAGAAAGAAAGAAAGAAAGAAAGAAAGAAAGAAAGAAAGAAAGAAAGAAAGAAAGAAAGAAAGAAAGAAAGAAAGAAAGAAAGAAAGAAAGAAAGAAAGAAAGAAAGAAAAGAAAGAAAGAAAGAAAGAAAGAAAGAAAGAAAAAGAAAGAAAGAAAGAAAGAAAGTGAAAATACTATGCTTCAGTCCTTTCACAGTATTGGATCACTGTATTGCTTAGAAGAACTAAGTCTCATAATTGATCATCATATAATCTTGTTATTATTGTGTACAATGTTCTCTTGTTTCTGCTTGCTTCACTCAACATTATTTCATGTAAGTTTTACCAGGCTTTTCTAAAATTAGCCTGCTCATCATTTCTTATAGAACAATAATATTCCATTCTTCAACTGATGGGCATCCACTCAATTTCTAGTTCCTTGACAATACAAAAAGGCCTGCTACAAACATTTTTGCACAAGTGAGTACTTTCTCCTTTTTTATGATCTCTTTGAGATGCAGACCCAGTAGTGAGATTGCTGGATCAAAGGGTATACACAATTTGATGGCACTTTGGACATAATTCCAAATTGCTCTCCAGAATGGTTGAAGCATTTAACAACTCCATCAACAATGCATTAGTGTCCCAGTTTATCCCCTCCTTTTAGTTATTATCTTTTCCTGCAAGGTGGCTTTTCTAATAAGTGGATTTATGTCCCTCCCCTTCTTTTTCACTAATGGATTCCAGTTAATTCCATTATTTCCAAGATAAAATGTAAAGACTTCTGTTTGTCATATAATTTTCCTTATAACCTGGTCCCTCTCTACCTCTCCAGAGATCTTACATTTAACTTCACCCCCACTTACTCCTGCTATATTAGGCTCTTTTTAATTCCTTAATCACTTGTCTCTGAATCTTCCCAATGGCTGACCCCCTCCCTTGTCTAGAATGATCTTTTCAGTTATTTCTCTCTTCAAGACAGCTCAACTTCCACTTTTTTTTCGGATAAATTTCCCATTCCCCCAGTGGTAATACCCTCCCCCTGTAGATTATCTTCATCTAATCTGTGTACCAAATTATTTATATGTTGTCTCTCCCCTTAGCATGTAGCGTTGAGAGAAGGATTTTATTATTGTTGTAGTCTCTCTGTGTACTCATCACAGTGTTTGGCATTTGCTAAGAGCTTAAATGCTTGGTGACTGACTAACAAAACTCTTTGAAACCTTCAATATTGATAGTGTTTTCAGCACATATCTAATCTGTTTTAGTGTTTCAAATGTAGAGCATGTGTTTCTGGCAAGAGGAACTATAATATTGATTGGATTTGATGTCAAATTTTACTTCTGGAGCTTATCATCAGTGTGTTCTTGACCAACTCATTTAACCTTTATGGTCCTCAGTTTTCTCATCTACAAAATGAAGGAGATTTTACCAAGTAACCCCTAAGCTAGAAATGAAGGTCTTCCCGCTTTAAATCTGTGATCTTTTGACTCCAATGTTTAGAATTCATAAACTTTAGCAAGATGGAAGGTAATTACCCTATATCCATTGAAGTTTATCTTAAAATGAAAGTTCCCCTCATTGCAAAATATTTGAGAATCCTGGGCTACATGGCATATATACAAAATAATATATCAACACAAATAGTAACATTGTTTTACTTTCATAGTTAAAAATAAATCTATTTTAATAGAATTAATGACAAAGTGGAGAGATAGTTTCCCTCTGAAAATGACAATATTATTTGTGTATTTTATAATATAATATAACCAATGGCAAGTGTTCCAATTTGTTGAAACACAGGCTTCACAAAGGAATAGAATAAGAGATAAGGCTAGAAAAGTAGATGGAAGCCATATTGTACTGGGTCTTAAATGCTAACCTTTTAACAGATAATGATATAGGGCAAGTTATATAAAAGACTGTGGAGAGATACATGAACATAAATAGGCTACAGCATATTACCAATTTTGAATTAAATGTAAAAATTTTTGTTAAGGATTTTATTAAAGAGATATGTAGCTAGAAATCCATTGGAGCTTGAATCTGAAACACTGAACATGAAGTACCAATTAGATATACTCTGCCAAATCTGTGGACTTGTTGAAAGTTTTGGGCAGCTCTTGTATTGATCTCAACTCTAATTACTCACTGGGGATTAGGACAAAAGTTTTATTTAAATGTGTCCTGCTGGCTTTGTTAGCAATAGGGTAAATCCAGATCTGATGTGACAATAAGAAGACAAAACTCAAGTAGGCTACTGCAAGTCTTAAAAATTGGGGCCCAACTGCTCCTCATGGTGTTGCCAGGAAAAAAGTGAAAAATACATGGGTGATAATAAGTGACTTACGTTAACTAAAAGTCTTATTGCTTAAAAACACTTATGCAATTTTAGGTTAAATGCATAGAAGAATAATGGCCAAATCAAGATGATAATATTGGGTTTGGAACTAGAAAGCACATTTTTAAAAATCAGTCGTCAATAAATAGTAAGTGCCTACTAAGTGCCAGGCATTGTATTAAAGCTTGGGGATACAAATATGAAAAAGACAGACCTTATTGTCAAGGATCTTACACAACACACATAAGAAAACTGAGAAGAGGAAAGGAAAGACACTCAGTTAGGGGCCAGTAGAGTAAAGAAGTCAAAGAAGACCAAAATAAATACAGAAAGATTAGAAACCAGAAGATGTTTGTCTTGTCCCCTCTTCTTAACTGAAGCAGTTCATGACTCTACCTTCAAATTAGAAGAGCAGGGGATACTGAAGAACTATGAGTAACAAGGCTGATAGGATTGATTGCTTGCTTTTCCTAAGGACTTTAGAAAGACTACAATGTCAGTTTTATCTTTGGAAGTGGAAATTTTGGCTTGCAAATTTTGAGGAATTAAAGAAAGCATTACAGAGAGGGGAAGAGGTAGAAGAATCCCAAGTTTTGGATAGTGAGTCTGGAGACCTAATTGCCCCTTTTTTTGTTGTATGTTCCTCATGACATAAAGAATACCATATAGTTAAGTAAACAATAGTACCCATGGATAGAAGAAACAAACAAAATTTTGGTTTATAAAAAAGAATAGGCCACACAAGAATCAAAATTACAATTAATTCAAAGACAATGAAATAGAGAGATGCATGTTTGAGCCAAGCTAAGTTACAAGCTACAAATAATGATTTCCATGCAAAATCTGACCTTTGGGACACAATGTAAGATATAGGAAGTGGGATTGACATGTGGTACGAAAGAAGAACTGAAAGACAATTTGAATGCTACCTTGGTATTCTTTAGACATTGAAACAACTAAAGCTGATTCAATGGATAGAGTCTATGTAGAAGATTTACAGAAACATGTAGACAAGAATCAGACAAGATGAGATATTATGAGAGTAGTTTTGATTTTCATTTGTAGAGAAAACACTTATGCTGATAAATTCATGGATCAAAGTAAATATCAAGAACTTTTTCTAAGAACTAAATGAAATTATCTTTCTTATAAGATAATGGGCTCTGTGTTATTAGAATTATTATAGCAGAAGCTAGATGACTACCTGCAATATTATTTTGATGCTGGGTGAGAAGTTGTACTAGATATTTTCTTTGTTCCTTTTGGATCCTAAAGAAAATATAGTTCTGTGATGATAGTAAATTCCTTCACTTACCAGTACTATTAATATTATTTTTAAAAAATTGAGTATTTGCTTATGTATTAGGTTAAATCAATTGCCTGAACAAATTATTACATGATGTATTATATTCACTAAATATTAAAACCAGAGAGATCTAAGAACTATAAATAATTTTCAACAATAGATCTTAGATTTGTACCTTATAGATTTCCAGGTTAATTGCTGCCATTAAAACTCTATCCCTATTCCTCCCTGCTTTTTGTGATGTCCTCATTATCTCAGTGTACTGGGAATCCCAGTGAGAAGACTAAAGCAGTGTCTCTTCCTTTGTCTTAGTTAAGGTCTTAGTGATAGCCAGATCTCACTCCAGCACCCAGAAGAAAGGCCAGAAGAAAATTAAAATGAAATCCCTCTCAATAACATTTAGGGGACAACTCTTCTATTATTTCTCTCTAACTATGGCAGTCAGGACACTAACCTCAGAATCACAGCTGAATCTAAAGCAGGAGTACCTTTTTGTATAGTATCATTTAGCATTCTGATAAAGCTTTTTGACTCTTTCTTACTGTTTTAAAGGCACAAAATAAAATACATAGGATATTATGAACCAATTATGTGAAAATAGTTTACCTATCTATTAATCCATTATCTACTCAAATTCACAGAGCCCAGAAACCTCTGGTGTGGAGGATGTTACTTCTTATTAGTAAGTCAAGAGTACTTCATATAGTATCATATGCTATTTCATGATCACTTAATATTTGTTACTATTCCTCAAAAACCTCAATTTGGATACTCATACTACATAATTTACATTGTTACGAAAAGTTCAGTTCCTTTATAAAGGGGATAAACCAGCTTCACTACTGAATAAATAGATCATTATGCAGTATTTCCAACATTTCTGGAAATGGCCCCTTTGGGGATCAAACAGGCACTAAATGTGGTTAGATTTTTACAAATGTATGCTACTTCATAATACATATAGTATTTTAGGAAAACATATGCCTATACAGGCCATTCTGTTTGCCTCTATATATCTAGTCCCAAGAAGCTTCACTCTTCTGACATCCAGATTTTGCCATTTGTTTGTCAAAAATTGGGGTGGAGGTGGAAGGTTTTTTTTTTTTTTTTTGCCAGTTTATATGATGCCATAAAGCAACATTTTTCATTTTTCAACACTTATTAGCTCAGCTCCCCAGCTGTGTAGCACCACACCCTAGTGTGAAATTGAGAGGGATAACTCTGACAAGTTTATATTGGCCTAAATTTATAGCCTTTGCGTTTGTGAGGAAGGGGGAAAAAAAAAGATTTTTTTATGGACTTAATGCAATCTTGTAAGTTTTGAGTTCAATCCACAGTACCTTGGCATGTGGGGGATGGGGAACAGTTTATACCTAATAATCAATACATAATATTTATCTTTCTTAAAGGAACACTGATTGTTGGAATAGAGCAAGTTGAACAATCATCCAGATAATCCAATCAATTCAAGTTAAGCAAACACTTATGAAAAAATCCTATTAAATGTTGAAGCTTTCCTTCTGCTGATTATCTTCAAATTTATATATGTGTTTATATGATATATAAATGTGTACATATATTGTATACACACACACACACATATATATATATGTACATATATATATATATCTATCTTGCTTGGTAAATAAATACATATAAAGTATATACAAAGTAAATACAAAAACAGCTTGTGGACACTTAGAAAGATTTCAATGGGGGGTGAAAGTCTTGTGACTGAAAAAGAGCTAGTGATTACAGAGGCTGAGATGAAGAAAAAGAGAAATAGAGTGAGAGAGACAGACAGAGACAGAGAGAATACACATTCTTGACTTGAGAAAGGTAAAGTAAGGAGGTAGTTAATCAATCAACCAACCAGTGATTCAACAAGCTATGCCCTATGTATAATGGAAGGAATACTGGAGCTGAAGTCTGAGGACCTGAATTCAAACCTAGCTTTTGCCATTTAACATTTGAATCACAGTCATTTAACCTCTTTGTTTCTTAATTTTCTCACCTGTAAAAGGTTGGGGTTGGATTAGATGTCTTGGGAAGTTATTTCTAATTGCACTTCCATGATCTTATTAAAGGGATGCTATATGTCAGGCGGTATACAAGATTAGGGAATACAAAAAAAAAAAAAAAAAAAAAGATGGGTTTTGTGCTCTGCATTAATCCAGTGGAATACAACAGATTTAGAGATGGAAAGGACTTTAGATACCATCTGAAGAGATGGCTGATGCCCAGAGAAAGGTATAGATAAGGAGAAAAGTTATGCCGTGAAATGCAGAGATACAGAGATACAAGTAGGAATAGAATGTATGGAGAACAAGTTAGCTAGTCTTGTATAGAGTTCCTGATGGGGAATTATTTTGTAGATAGCCTGAAAGTATAGGCTACAAAAAAGGTCCTAAATTATCAAACAAGGCAGTTGTATTTTATCTTAAAAGCAATGGGGAATAACTAATATGCTTAGATTTGTACTTTAGGAATGGTCATCAATTTGGCAGCTATGTGGAGGAAAGGGGGAAGATTGGATGCAGAGATACCAATGAGGAGGTGCAAGAAAGAGGTAATAAGGCCTTGATGTTCAGCAACTATAACATATGTAGAGAGAAGATCAGTGGGAGGGATATCAAGGAAATAGAGTCAAAAAATTTGGTGATTAACTGGTTAAGAATAGTAATAATGTAGTGTTTTGCAACTCCATTGATATAGTAACAAGCCTGAAAAATTAAAGCCAATACCACATTTCATCCTAAGTAATAGAAGTCTTAACATAGGTGCCCAAAATACTCTCAGATTGATTTGCTTTTGTCTGGGTTGATAGACATGAAGAGATGAGTTTTCTCTTGGCTGAAAATGAATTGTTTATTCTTATTTAATAACCAGTAGAACAAGAGTTAAAACAATTACTAATACATGCTGAGGCAAGTTAAAATGAAATGATTGGCAAGTTTTAAGATAAACTTAATCCTTGGCTTTTCTTCCCCTACCTACCACTCCTATACCTACTGAAACATGTAACAAGCAAGTGAGGGGAACTTGCAAAGTATTTTAAGACTCATCCTTAGTGAGACTGTCCAAGCGCATATTATATCTGCACAAATGAACTCAGATAAACCTCCTTTTATTTATTTTGTGTGAAAGACTTAGATTTTAGCCCAAAACAAGTTCTTTGTTTTATACTGAGCAATATCTGGATTCCTGGTGCAAGGTAGAGAAAAGGAGCATCCTTTGAGAATGTGAATCATAATAAGGGCTTGTAAAATATGCCTAGACTTCCCCAGTCATTAAAGACAAAAATTGCAAGTCAAAACGAATGTAGCCAAGGCTGGCATTGATAGTGAATAAATGCAATCCAATGCTGACAAAGTAAACTGGAGATGACTTCAAATACACAATTATATGTTCCATAATAATCTCAGAAATCCCAAGTTAACCCCTCTTAGGTGTCTTTCTTTTAAATCCCAAAGCTGCCTTATTCCAAGCTGAACTTACTCCCACAAAGATAGGATACTGGGCTCCTGAGCAGCAATTTTAAAATAGGCAATATAAAGTTTTACTTTTGCAAGAAAGACCTAAAGCCTGCCAGAGAAAGAAAGCTATTCTCAAGGCATAAATAAGATTTCTTGAGAAGACTATTAATTTCTACAGGCTAAATTGAGCAAAGCTCCAGTAACTAAAGCAAAACTGTGAAATGCCAGGAAAAGGATCATGCTTGTATACTATCATGTATAGTCACATTCTCAAACAGTGATGGACACAACAAACATCTACTAGAGTGGTTAAAAAAATGAAAATAAAAAGGCAGTTGTTATAGAACAATAATTCATCATAACCACATATGGAAATAAAGATGTGATTTTAAAATAACAATACTGATAATTCAATAAACAAAGCACCCTATGATTAAAAAGCATTTATGTACATTATCTTCTCCCATCTTCATAATCACCCTTTCAGATTCTTAGTGCAAGTATTACCATCCCAGTTTTATAAAAGTGAAAAGATATTTGATCAAAGTCAATCAGGTTGTAAGAGATAGGTCTGTCACTAGAACTTGGTTCTTCATGTTTATTGTCAATGTTTGTTTTTGTTGTACTCACACACACATGTATGCATGCACATAAAAGTGAGCTGGTAAATAGATAAGAACTGGCTCTCTGAAAAAAAATGTACTTACAATATATTTTCAAGTTTGGCCTTCATTAGTAACATTTTCTCCATTTGTTTCTTAAACCTGAAACAATCAATAAAAGTCATGTTTTGTAGTTTTTACCAATTTTTAGGAGTGTAAATAATAATACTAAAAATTGAATAATCAGCTCTAATAAATCCCTGGAATATGTGTATATGCATATTTTGTACTTACATGTATATGCACATTCATATATGTAAATATATTATTCAAAATATGAAAAAAACCATAAACTTGTCTGGCTAGCCAAATTGTATAGTTAAATTACTCAAAATGGTGTCTTCTGATATAAATGATGCTGCTAGAATACCATTTAGTATTCAGAAACAGTCATTTGCTGATTGTTGATTGAAAGAAATAAATATAATAGTCTCTGGCTTAACAAGAGGTAAGACACATCAAATTAAAGAACAATACACAATACAATAAGTATTTAATTGCCTAGTACTGGTTCTGAAAGTAATACAAGTCTAGAGAAGGGAGAGATCAAAATGGGTTTTCCTGGAAGAAAATTGATTTTACCTAAACTCAGTAAAATTGTAACAACTTAAGGACAGATACTGTTTTGTTGTTGCTGTTGTACTGTTGTTATTTGTATTTGGTTTTTGTGTTATGTTAAAGCTTTGCACAATAGAAATTATTGAGTTTTGACATGACATTTGTCTGCAGAATTTAATTAACTAGAATTTTAAAAAGGGTAACTGGTTGAATAGGTAGAAAAAGATACAGAGAAAATATAATATGAGCAAAATAATAGAAATGTGAATTGAAATGGAGTGTATGGGCAAAAGTGAGGAGATTGGCTTGATGGAGCAACGAGTCTCTCTTGAAAAATATCAGGGATGAAAGTTAGATATATATGGCTTATTGGGAACCTTGATCCTGGGTCAAGGAGTTTTTGAAGTCATTGAAGTAGACAATAAGGAGCCATCGAGAATTATTAAATGAGGGAATTTTAGGTGATTTGTAGATTAGATTGGAAAGGGGAAAGCCTAGATTATGTGAAACCAACACAAATAATATTTTCACCATAATCCAGGCATGAAGTGATGACTGCCTGGATTATAGTAGTAGCCATAATAATGGACACAAAAGGATAAATCCAAGATAGATAGATAGGTAAAGTGCCTATTAAGTGCTTACTATTAGCCAAGGTGTTATATACTAAGTGTTGAGGATATACATATAAGTAAGTAAGATAGTGTCTGTTCTCATGGAGTTTATATTCTAATGGGGAAAGACAACACATAAAGGATTTTGGAAAAGGAGAGAGTAAGATGCCTATTGTAAAAGGAGATGGAGAGGAGACCAAAGAGAACTGTCATGGAAACTTGGACCCCAATAAAAGATTAAAAACTCACTTATAAGAGCCAAGGGACCCAGGAATGGGATCCAAGTTTCCAATGTGTGGAAATGGTAGAGAATAGATATAAAAAAAAAAGACTGAGAAAGTCTCCTAACTCTAAGAAACATCTTCAAAACAATAATAAAATAGGACTTTTTGACAGATTTGATATAAGATGTTAAGTTCTATCAATTTCACCTTTGAAATATTTCTCAAATGTTCCCCCTTTTCTCCTCTGGCACTGCTACCGCTTTGATGCAGGCCCTCATCACTTCACAACTGGACAACTTCAATGACCTGATAGTGGGTCTCCATGTATACACTCTTGTATATAGATTCCTTTAGAGAGTGTGAGACCTTTCAAAACACACCTTTATCCAGAATTCTATTATTAGGGTTTATTACTTCTCCCTGTTAGTAATCTGATAGACTGCTTTCTTATTACTCTATGATTTTATCTGTTACATATAGTAGGTAATTACTTCCCAAAATGAGTTTCCTTTATCAATAAAATCATAGATCCTTCTCAAATTTATGTAAATATATGTATACTATATATATATATATATATACATTTACTTATGTGAATGTTTACATATGTATATATTAATACAAGTATGTATACAATTTGTGCTATCTTCACCAATTCTTCATCATCATCATCATCATCACCATCATCATCATCATCATCATCATCATCATCATCATCATCATCAACACCTTTGGTCTTCAGCCTTGATGCTTGCTATTTGGAATAATTATACTTCTCACCTTTCCACTAGGCTGACCTGGCTTCCTACAGATTTACTGAAAACTGGATCCTTTTCCCCCACAAATGAGGTTCTCCTGGGACTGGCAGTTCCTTACTATCTCATGCACTGAAATCCTGAAATCTTTTTTATTTGTTTGTTTGTTTAACACATTGCTTTATGAATCATGTTGGGAGGGAAAAATCAGAGCAAAAGAGAAAAACCATGGAAGAGATTAAATTAAAAAAAAAACCAGGATGTGTTGATTTATATTCAGTCTCTTTAGTTCTTTTTCTGGACGCAAATGGCATTTTCTGTCCAAAGTCTATTGGGATTGTTTTGAATCACCTGAACCACCAAAAAGAACCAAATTCCTCACAGTTGATCATTAAGCATTCTTGCTGTTATTGTGTGCAATGTATTCCTGATCCTGCTTGTTTCACTCAGCATTAGTTCATGTAAATCTTTCCAGACCTTACTAAAATCAGCTTGTTCATCATTTTTTAAAAACAGTAATGTTTCATTACATTCATACCCTACAACTTATTCAGCCATTCCCCAATTGATGAATACTACTACAAAAAGAGCTGCTGCAAACAGTTTTGCACATGTGGGTCCTTTTCCTTCCTTTATGATTTCCTTGGAATATAATAATGGCACTATTGGGTATGCACAGTTTTATAGGCCTTTGGGCATAGTTCCAGATTGCTCTCCAGAATGGTTTTTACAATTCTACCAACAATGCATTAGTACCTCATTTTCCCCACATCCCCTTCAAGATTTATGATTATCTTTTCCTGTCATCTTAGCCAATCTGAGAGATGTAAGGTAGAATCTCAGAGTTGTTTTGAAACCTTTTTAAAAGCTAGGAATATTGAGAAATTTATTGCAGAGAGGACTATTTTTTCTGGGAGCAATTTTTTCTGGGTCCCCACTATTCTTCTTCTTTCTTCTTCTTCTTCTTCTTCTTCTTCTTCTTCTTCTTCTTCTTCTTCTTCTTCTTCTTCTTCTTCTTCTTCTTCTTCTTCTTCTTCTTCTTCTTCTTCTTCTTCTTCTTCTTCTTCTTCTTCTTCTTCTTCTTCTTCTTCTTCTTCTTCTTCTTCTTCTTCTTCTTCTTCTTCTTCTTCTTCTTCTTCTTCTTCTTCTTCTTCTTCTTCTTCTTCTTCTTCTTCTTCTTCTTCTTCTTCTTCTTCTTCTTCTTCTTCTTCTTCTTCTTCTTCTTCTTTTTTCTGCATGGCTCCTTCAGTTATAGTCATAGGAAAAAGAGTTGATAGATATTAGAGTTCTGGAGCTCAATCTCCATTTTATAGATTTAGGCCCAGAGATGTTAAGAGATTTGCAGAGATTTGCAAAGTCATGTTGATAGTAAATGACTGTCAATTTTAAAGTAAAACTCAGCATTTTTCTAAGGCACTTTATTTGAGGTCTTAGGTTTTCTTCAATATGTGACAAAATTAATAGGGACAAATTTTGTTGGCATTGAGTCAACAACAACAATAACAATAAAGACTTTCCTCTTTGGCAAAAAAAATACCGGTCAAGGTGAAGAAAATGCAGGTTAACATCTTGAAATCCATAGGAGGAATCTTTAAGGCCCTTGTAAAGAAGTGATTTTCTAAACCCAAGGCCCCTATAGATGAAGATAAGAATTGGAAATGAGTTGAAAAAGCTGTTGGGAATCACTGTGGCCTTGCCAATCCAAATCTATCCCTGCCAGAAATTTGGAAACTTGATCTAGTAACCAAGTCAGAAAGGTTTTAGGAAGATTTAAATCTAGTTTTACTTCCCTTAGGTCAAGCAGATATTGGGATGCTAGGAAGCAGAAAATTGGGCCAGCTGAGACTATGAAGCATTTCTATTTGTTTAACATCACCCAAAAGGCTCTGCTTGAGTGTGGCCTAAGCATTTCGCACATAATGTGGAAAACAAATGTGTATTGAAACAACAGACTGCCCCAAACTCACAAACTGGATTAATGTCTTGCAGTTTTCCATTATTAAAATTGCCATGTGACCTAGCTATATACTAATGGAAAACAATAGCAGCAGACACTTTATCCTGCTATATGGAGGTCAAAAATTGGGTGGTTCATTTAAAACAAACAGCTCACTGTCTTTCTGAAGGTCACAGAGAAACCTAACACACAGAGACACACAAGCATATGCACACAAATATAATCATATATTTTAAAAATCTCTATATTGAAAAGAACCCTAAAATTTGCTTTTCTCTTCATATATAGTCCTTACCATAGTGGCCAGACAACATCTTTGAAAAGCAAGTATAAAATATAATTTTGTTTTCCAGTGAATTAAAATATGGGGCATCTTCCAAATTCACTCCAGACAACTGTCCAGGAGAAAGTATTTTGTCACATAAACTTTACCAGTAATAATAAAAATCACAACTAGTTATTTTGGATACTGGAAAAAATGTGGATTAATGAAAATTTTAAATGAGTTTAGCTGTGTAATTTACTTAAAACCAGACCAGATCAGTAGGAACTAAAAGTAATGAGAAATTTACTAGAATTATTTGTCTGATGGCAGTATTTTAATTATATATTTATAAACTAGTTTTTGCTAAAAATATTTCCCTTTGTTGTTTTTCATGGAAAATTACAGAATCCATTTTATTCTACAACCCTAGCATTAGAAAAGACTTTAGAGTCTTTTAGTACAGTCTCTTACTTAATTCACACATTTCTTTTATAATTGCCCTGACCAACATCTATCCACTTTTCAGCAATATAACCAGATCTCGAAGTGTGAAAAGTAGATAGCTTCCCAGGTGAAATAGCCAATGAAGATGTGAAAATTTGTTAATAATACTTTTAAACAAATGTATATATTTTGAAGAAAAAAATGCCTTTCCTCTGTGGTCCACAGGCTTTATATTTAGTTGGAGTGAGTATTCTCTGATCTAACTCACTCAGAAAAGCTGGTTATATATCCCCATTAGGGTTCTAAAAGAAGTATCCTGATCACTATGGTTTCTGGTGTGTGTATAAATTTTATGCTGTGCAGCAACAAAGTAAGGTTCAACATGATGTAATGAATAGAGAATTGACCCTAAGAATTAGGAAGTCCTGCAGTTCAAGACTTGTTTATGATTCCATACTGAGTGTGAAACCTTGGTAAACTAATCTATTCTTTCATCCTCACCCTCCTCCTCTTATCTTGATGGTAAACTTTACCTCATATTAAAATCTCTACTTTACTTTTTGCTTATTGACCATATGTTGGACACTTACTTATAGAAACATAATAACAACAATAATGATTACTAGCCCTTATGTAGTCCTTTAACAGTAATCATTATTGTTTGTAATGAGTAATTATCTCATTTGATCCTCACAACAATCCTGTAAGGCAGATGCTGTTTTTACCTTATTTTATAGAGGAGGAAACTGAGACTGAGAGAAATTGTGTTACTTAACAGGGTCACATAGCTACTAAATATATGAGTCCAGATTTTGAGTCAGATCTTCCATTTGGCAATGAACCTTTTGAGAACTGATACTGGTTTTTTTTTTTTTTTTTTTTTTTTTCTTTCTTTCTTTGAATCTCCAGTGCTTGGCACATACTAGGCACTTAATAAATGATTCTTGACTTGACTTCTTGATTTTAAATTCAACACTATCTATACTATTTCTCATTGTGAATTTTGAGGGCATTTTCTTCATAATTATGCTTCTTTCTTTGTCATACCTAATGCCCTCCTAGGACTTTGCATTTTCTCCTTCATAATTAATTTTCAATTTAAAGTTGTTTTGATTTGATCAACAAATCTCCAGACAAATACAATCCATACAAAAAAAGATCTCTAGACAAAAACAAGGATCACACAGGTAATGAGTAGCTCAGTCTAGATTTGAACTCAAGTGCTCCTGACCCCAGAATCAATGCTCTATCCACTATGCCACCCAGCTATCCCAAAATAAAGTCTTCCCACTCCTTTTCAGATGTTTTCCTTCCCTTCCTTTCCATATCTTAAGAAACAGTCCAGAAAACTACATCCTATTCTTCAGTTACATTTATGTGATCAAACCCAGATCTCTTTCCATATTCTTTTTTCTCTCTTAAGTTCCCAATTTCCAGTTGGAAGAAGAAATAAACAGTATTATAGTTCCATGCTTTCCAGTTTTCTTAGTAGCATTTTTTTAGTTACATGAAATAACCTTCTGGTAGTTGAAGCAACAGGTAACAAAAAAAGTTCTGTCAAGGCAGATGGTGGAAGACATCTTTATTTCCTACCTCTTTCAATGCTCAAGGCATTCCTGTTCCCTTAACGTACCCCTGGGCCTTGAGTATTTCTCTAAAGGCCTCACAATCTTTATAAATAGTAAATACTAACTCTCTAAGCAAGTATATTATGCCAAAGAAAATAAACAGGGCAATATGATGGTGAAGCATGAATGTAAATCAATCCTGATGATTACTCAATGGTATTCATTAACTTATTTACTCCTTTAACAAATATTTATTGGAAATAATAAATAATAAACCTTACATTTATATAGTGCTTTAAAGTTTTCAAAATATGTTCACATTCATCATCTCATTGTTAATCATAATAATTTGATATAAAATATTTGATACAAATACAGTTGTGATATTAATCCCATTCTATAGATTAAGAAATGGAGATTAAAATCATTTTTCTAGTGGTAATGGTAGAGTCAGTAGTGAAATCCAGGTCTTCTAATTTCTAGTCTTTTAGTCACATGATCAATTTAACATTAATGAAGGAATTGGTCACTTTCCCACTGTGTGAGAATTGTATTTCAAGTAGTCAGACTCAGAGTTTTGATATACAAATGTTCTTTTTGTTTTTTTTCTGGGAGCATAATTGCCCTTCAGTTATAGACAATGACTTGCCAAGCTTCATGTTTTAACAACATGCTAGTGGCCATCTGCTTTGGAGATGTTCCCATGTACTTTTGTTGATGCAACAGCTATGGTGTTTTCAAATGTTGATACTATGAAAATGTAATGTGATTGGACTTGGACAGGCGCCTGAAACAGACCACCCAACATATTTATTTTCCTGCCAATCAGGTCAAACAAACTCAGTTGAAGGGCTTTGAACTTTCTTGATAGTGCATAATTCATATTTCACTTTGAAAGACTCACAGAGTTATACTAAAATATTCCTGTAAGACTTAGTAAAATACTACTTGTTTCACTTTTACTTTGTAATTTTTAAATAATATTTTCTCCTGTTGATTTTATATTTGAATCTATTGGTGTAGTAGAAAGGTGGATACTATTTTCCTCTATGTTGAATTATGACTGGTTATCAATGAACTGATTTATTTTTTTCTTCTATGTGCCAAGTGAGAAAAGAGTTGTCTTAGACTTTGCATACACATTATGGTAGGGGAGGAAAGTATATATACATTTTTTAAAAATTGAGGAATGACTCTTTCACTTTTCTTGAATCTCATTGTTAGATTTAGGAAAGGATTTAGTTTGTGAAAATACAAATATTGGGCCTTTCCTCCCAAAGCTTTTGCTGATGATATTTCCAATACCTAAACTTCTGTTATCCGTAATATTTTATTTTTATTTATTTATTTTTGCAACTGGGCTCATTATCTTGCCCAGACTGGAAAAGCCAATTTCACTGTTCATAGGCATGTGAACTCTGAGGTGCTCTATTTCGGCATTTCTGATGTGTATCAATTTACTCTTCTTTAGGGAGCCTTGTTCCCTGTTCTCTTATTTCTTCCTTGGAGAAAAAGGAGCTCACCATATTGATATTAGATTATTTTTAATCTATTGTAGCACAGAACAAGAGATCCACCCAAAAGTTACCTTATCATTCATTCTTCTAATCCTTTCTCACATGGTTCTTGTAAACTCTTCTTTGTAGCCAAAGTATTTAGCATAGGCACATTTAAATGCTTGATAGCTAATTATTGATTGATTCATAAAGGTTTCTATAATTCTGTCATTGGGAAGTGATCTCTCTCTTCCCCCCCCCAACAAAGTCATTTGTACCTTTCTTATAAAATTCTACTTTATATTTCAATTATTTTATACACAATCTTCTTTCTATAAGTTTCTTGAGGGCAGACATCACACATAAGATTGAGAATTCTTTGAAGAGCAGAGACTATTTTACTTTTGTATGTCTTTGTATCACCAGATCTTAACATCATGTTTTACATATAGTAATCATATAGTAATAGTAGAAGTTCTCTGTTCTTTCGTTCATTCATACTTGACTTTATACCTCTCCAAATTTGAATATCTCTCCAAATCAGAATATCTGGCATTTATAAAATGATTTCAAGTTTCAAAAGCACTTACTGCATTACCTCATGTTCACAACCATTTTGTGAGATCAGTATTGTTATCATTATTATTATTGTTATTATTGTTGTCATTCTCATTTATTAATGAGAAAACTGATTTAGACAGTCTAAATGTCATGGTCTGGGTTCTACAGGTATTAAGTATCTGAAGCAGGGTTTAAATCCAGGTAATCCTGGCTCTAAAACTAGTTGTCTCTCTGCTATGCTGTGTCACACTGCCTTTCATTCCATGCATAATATTGCTTGCTCATAGACAACTGGGGCATTCCAAGGGCAAATTCTCTTGAGTACATGGTGATTCTCCTATATTCCTATGAACGTCCAGGTTGACTTCTAATGCCTTTCTTATTCCATCAAGAAAATAGCTTTATGAAGTTTCTTGCTGCAATTCTGCTCTCAAAATACATTTTTTTTTCCCTAGGAGAGAATATTGCCTGTGGTTTCTATATTTATCGTTACCTTCTTAATGCCAATGGGAAAAAGTAGCCCATGTTTCATATTTCCATAAAACTTTTAGCATTATTAATCTTAATGTACTTAATAAATTATATTGTCTGAGTTTTCCTCATGAATGAGGACTGGAACATTTCTCATGAAGCTGGACATTCATTCAGTCTACTTGCTGAGATATTTGTTCTGGGCCCTTACTAAAAGACAAGTTGATCTTAATTGGTCATCATCAGTGACTGAACCAGAAAGAGTCATTCACTTTATGGATTATAAGGAGTAGAGATAACTTCCAGATTCTTTCTTTTGACATGGCTAATTCCAGCTCACTTTTGAACTTCCAGAAAGAGATTTCTCTTCTTCCTCTCACCCCTTCCTCTCCCTAGAGCAATGAGAAATGTAAACACAACATATGTTTGTTTGGGATAGCCTGAGTCTGGACCTTAACTGCCTCTGCTGTTTTGTGTCAACAGGTCATTTGCATAACTTTTTGGGGAAAAAAAGTGTACTAGGAGTTATAAGGACATACCTGGCTAGATCTATACTTCCAATTTTCTAATATACACACATTTGAGGTGAATGTGAAATATCTGTTGAAATTTTCTACAAAGTTGTCTTTACTTTCTGAGAAAATATAATTGTAATATTAGATTATTATTTTCTGTTTTAAATACTTATTATGACACATTTATGAATCTTTTTTGTGTTTTAAGCAAAGCTTTTGAAATAGAAGAAATAAATAGCTGTCCTATACCTAATAATACTTTTTACATGAAATCCCTTTACAATAATCAATCTTATTGCATTCAAATCTGGCCTCAGACACTTAACTGTGTGACTCTGGACACTGGGGCATTTTTCTCCAATTGCCTTGGGGAAAAAAAAAATAGATAGATAGATAGATAGATAGATAGATAGATGTATCTATCTATCTATCTATCTATCTATCTATCTATCTATCTATCTATATGTTTATTTTAGATATTTTCTCTGGAATTGTTAAGATCTGTCCCATGCACTTTACAAATAGAATCTCATTTAATGCTCCCAACCCTGAGCCTGGTACTATATCTTCCTCAATTGAGTAAAAAGAAAAAAAAAAAAGAGAGAGAGATAAAATTAAATGATTTACCCAGGGTCACACAGGTAATGTCTGAGGCCACATTTAAATTTAAGTTTTTCTGACTTCAAGTTCAGGATCTATTCCCTGCACCACTTAAGTTGCCTCATATTCCTGTGATGTGGGTTATTGAGCCAGAGAGTTTGAAAAAAATCTCATCCATGTCTTTGGAGTTGGGTATCTTCAGTATTGAATCCAAGTATGCTTGAATACAGAGTGAGAGCTCCTCTTGGGAGAAGTTTTCTCCATGAGTCATGGGGGATAAAAGTTATAAAGAAGGCAATCTTTAAGGCCTCCAAAGACTTGAAAATATCATGATTCTTATTTCCATTAAGAGCAAGAGAATGGATCAGCATAAAAAAGATGAAGATGTGCTAGTCTCTATATTTTCTGAAATTCCCATAGAATTTTTAGAATTGAAAAAAAGGGATCCATATCTGTTTTCATTAGCTTTAGGACAAAAACTATCTTTTGGTATTTTGTGCATTCTTAGTGCTTAGCACAGGATAGTAGGGACCTAATAAATGTTTATTTGTTAACTGACTTATAGGACTACAAAAATAATTTAGAGAAACTCTATTATGCTCTGTTAACCTGACTCAAGTATCTGACTTTAGAAATTTGACCAGACTTCCTCACAATTTCATAGACATTCCTTTCCAAACTGTGAGTGCTAAGAAAATATGCCTGTTAATGATTTCAGGAAGGCCTGGAGAGACTTACCTGAACTGATGCTGAGTGAAATGAGCAGGACCAGGAGATCGTTGTGTACTTCAACAACAATCCCATATGATGATCAATTCTGATGGACGTGGCCATTTTCAACAATGAGATGAACCAAATCAGTTCCAATAGAGTAGTAATGAACTGAACCAGTTACACCAAGCAAAAGAACTCTAGGAAATGACTATGAACCACTACATAGAATTCCCAATCCCTCCAATTTTGTCCACCTGCATTTTGGATTTCCTTCACAGGCTAATCATACACTATTTCAAAGTCCGATTCTTTTTGTACAGCAAAACAACTGTTTGGACATGTACACATATATTGTATTTAACTTATACTTTAACGTATTTAACTTGTATTGGTCAACCTGCCATCTGGGAGGGGGGAAGGAGGGGAAAAATTAGAACAAAAGATTTGGCAATTGTCAATGCTGTAAAATTACCCATGCATATATCTGGTAAATAAAAACTATTAAAATTAAAAAAAAAAAAAAGAAAATATGCCTGTTAGTCCTAATCCTGAAAATGTTTTCAGAGATCTAAAAATAATCTCATCTCTGAATCTTCCATAGCCATGAACAATGAGGATTGCTATTATTTTTAATATTTTATTTTTCCCAATTGTATATAAAATCAATTAATATATATTAATTTTTTGAGTTCCAAATTCTCTTTCTCTCTCCCCTTACTCTGAGATAAGTATCAATTGATACATATAAAACCATGATAAACTTATTTCCATATTAAATATATTGTAAAAGAAATTACAAACTAAATAACATGAAAAAATGAAGTGAAAAATATTATGCTTTTGGAGGCAGCTAGTTGGTGTGGGGGTAGCTAATTGGTATAGTGGATAGAGCACTATCCTTGAAGTCAGGAGGGCTAGCATCCAAATTTGGCCTCAGACATTTAACACTTCCCAGCTGTGTGACCCTGGGCAAGTCACTTAACTCCAGCCTCAGAAAAAAGAAAAAAGAAAAAAAAAGAAACTTAGCAAGAATAGTGTTCTTTTATAACCATATACCACAACTCATTTAGCCAGTCCCCTATTGATGCTTATCCTCTCAATTTCTAATCCTTTTTTATCACAAAAAGAAATGATATAAATATATTTTATAAAAATAAGTCCCTCTGCCCCACTGTGTTAATCTCTTGGGATACAAACCTAGTAATGTGTTGTTGGATCAAAGAGTATACATAGTTTTATAGCTCTTTGGGCATAATTCCAAATTTTTCTCCAGAATAGTTGGATCATTTTACAGCTTTACTAACAGTGCATCAGTGTCCCAATTTCCCCATACCCTCTAGGGCACTTATTTTTTTTTGTCATATTAACTAATTTATAGGTGTGAGGAATTATTTTAATAATTAGAATTATTTTAATTTGCCTGTCTTTAGTCAATATTTATTTATTTATTTTTCAATCAATCAACAAACATTTATTATGTGTCTCCCATATAGAAAGTGCTGTGGGAGGCATTTGACAAATAGTTTTGACACAAAGAAAATCTGCCTAACAATTGGAGCTATTGAAATATAGAATAGATGGTAGGAGGTGATGAGTTCCCTTTTTAAAAAATAATTAATTGTTTTATTTTTTTTCTCATGATACATGTATGTTAACCTTTTTAATACACATTTCTTTATGATTCATGTTGTTAAAGAAAACTCAGAAGAAAAGGGAAAACTATGAAAAAAACAAAATACATAAAAGAAGTTAATATAGCATGTGTGGATTTATATACAATTTCCATGGTTCTCTTTCTGAATGCAAGTGATGCTTTCCATACAAAGTTATTGGGAATACCTTGAATCATTGAACAACTGAGAGGAACCAAATCTTTCAAAGATGATCATCTCACAATCTTGCTGTTACAGTATACAATATATTCCTGGTTCTGCTTGTTTCAATCATCATCAGTTCATGCAAATCTTCCCAGGCCTTTCTAAAATCAGCTTAGAACAGAACAATAATATTTCATTACCTTCATATATCACAACTTATTCAGTTATTTCCCAATTGATGGACATTTGCTCATTTTCCAATGCTATCACAAAAAAGAGTTACTATAAATATTTTTGAATTTGTGGCTCCTTTACCTCCTTTATAAGTTGCTTGGAATATAGACCCAGTAGTAGTACTGCTTAATCAAAAGATATGTACAGCTTTATAGTCCTTGGGGTATAGTTCCAAGTTTCTCTCCAGAATGGTTGGATCAAATCACAACTCCACCAACATTGCATTAGTGTCCCAGTTTTCCCAAATCCTCTCCAACATTTATCATTATCTTTTTCTGCCCTTTTAGCCAATATGAGAAGTGTGAGATGGTATTTCAGAGTTGTTTTAATTTATATTTTTCTAATTAGTAGTGATTTAGAGCATTTTTTCATGACTATAGATGGCTTTAATTTCGTCATCTGAAAATGGTTTGTTCATATTCTTTGATCATTTAACAATTGGGGCATGACTTTTATTTTTATAAATTTGACACAGTTATTTATATATTTTAGAAATTAGACCTTTATCAGAAACACTCACTGTAAAAATTCCCCCCCTCCAGTTTTGTAATTCCTTTCTTAGTTGTGTTTGTATAGGTTTTGTTTGTCATAAAAGTTTTAAATTTAATGTAATCAAAATTGTCCATTTTGCATTTCATAATGTTCTGAAGTTCTTCTTTAGTCATAAATTCCTCCCTTTTCCAAAGATCTGATAGGTAAATTATTCCTTGCTCTCCCAATTTGTTTATGGTATCACCCTTTATACCCAAATAATGTACTCAATTTACCATATTTTGGTATAGGGTGTGAGATTTAGGTTTATGCTGGGTTTCTGGCAGTTTCCCCCCAGTTTTCCCAGCAATTATTGTCAAATAGTGAGTTCTTATCCCAGAGACTTGAATTTAGGGGTTTATCAAATATTAAATTACTATAGTTATTGGTTATTGTGTCATGTGTATCTAACTTATTCCACTGATCCACTATTCTATTTTTTTTTAGCTAGTAACAAATGCTTTTGATGACTGCTGCTTTAAAATGTAGTTTTATGTCTTGTTTATAGACAGACCATCATATTTTGTATTTTTTTCATTAATTTCCTATATAAATTTTTACATTCAACAATGATGAGATTAAGCTTCAGACAATGCTCATCCCACTCTGTTCTTTCCCTCAATTGCAATTCATGTGGTCTAATTTGTCCTGTTATACTTCCCCTTTCCTCATCTCCCATTTCAATTATTTCTCCACCCCTTACTGTCTTTTTTTTTTTTTTTGATACCATCACGTCAGAGTCCATTTGTAATCATACTCTCTCTCCATGTGATGCTCCTCTCTATCTGCCCCAGTAACAGTTATTATTAAGAGTTACAGATATCATTTTCCCATCTAGGGATGTAATAAAATTAACCTTTAAATAATATATATATATATATATATATACATATATATATATATATATACATATATATATATATATGTATATATATATATATATATATGTATATATATATATATCTCCCCTGTTTACCTTTCTATGCTTTTCTTGAATCCTATGTTTGAAGATTTAGTTCTGGTTTTTTCAACAGAAATAATTGAAAGTCTCTTATTTCATTCATTTTTCCTTGAAAGATGATGTTCAGTCTTGCTGAGTAGTTAATTCTTGGTTGTAATCCCAGATCTTTACCTTCTAGAATATGGTATTCCAGGTTCTCTGATCCTTTATTATAGATGATGCTAGATCCTGGGTAATCCTGACTGTTGCTTCTTGATATAAATTATTTTTGTCTGGCAGCTTGAGATTTTTTTCCTTGAGATTATAGTTCTGGAGTTTTACAACAATATTCCCTGGGGTTTTTCTTGTGGGATTTCTTTCTGGAAGTGGCTAATGGATTCTTTCAATGACTATTTCTCCCTCTGCTTCTAGTATATCAGAGTAGTTTTCCTTAATGATCTCTTGAAGAATGTTATCCAAGCTCTTTTTTTGGTCATGGCCTTCAGATAGACTAATTATTTTTAAATTGTCTCTATTGGATCTGTTTTACAGGTCAGCTGTTTTTTCCAATGAAATAATATATATATTTTCTTCCATTTTTTCATTCTTTTTAGTTTATTTGACTGATTCTTAAGGTCATATAGAGTAATTTGCTTCCATTTGGCCCATTTCAATTTTTATTGTATTATTTTATTGAATCTCTTTTTCCAGTTGGTTAATTCTACTTTTCAAGGTGTTGTTTTCGTCAATTGATTTTTTCCATTTGGTCTATTGTGTTTTTTAAGTAATTGATTTCTTCAGTAGATTTTTTTTTTTTTGCATTTGGCCAATTGATTCCTTCCTTTTCCAAGCTGTTGACAATCTCTTGCATACCTCTCATTTCTTTTCTTATTTTTTCTTCTACATATCTTATTTGTCTTTTAAAATCTTCTATTAATAGTGCCAAAAAACATCTTTGGGCTTGAGACCAATTCATATTTTTCTTTGAGAATTGTGGACATTTTATTCTCATCTGAGTTAGTGTTTAGGTCTTCCCTGTCATCATAGTAGCTTTCTGTGGTTAAGGTTCTTTCCTATTTCTTGTTCCTTTTCTTTCCTTTTCTTTTTGTATTTCCTCTTTCATAACTTTTATGGTTGAACTGTACTCCTGGGATAAAGGGAACACTGTCCCAAGCTTCCTATGCAGCTCTAAGCCTTGGCTTTGAGCATGCACCTCCTTGTGTTTGGCACTTTGCTCACACCAGAAAATTAGCATACTAGCTCTTTCCAGGAAACAGTCCAGTTTCCCAGAATTTGTCTTCTGAGCTGGGACTAGAGGCTGACCCATCGGTCTGCTTCACTATTGAGCCAAGGTTTTCAGTTGCTGATCTTTGTTTAATATTCTTTTGCTGGCTTTCCCAGACTGTCTGAGTTGGACTGACCACTCCTTTTATTCCAGTGACACCGATCTTTCTTGAAGTCCTCCCAATCTATCTTGAGTTGGAGATTGGCTCAATTCCCTTAGACTCTGTTCAGAGGCTTTGTTTCATATGGTTTTTAAGGGAAACTGGGAGAGCTGGAGCAGCTTCCTATCTTTACACTGCCATCTTGACTCTGCCTCAGAACTCCACAGTCAATATAATTTGGAACATTTTTTCGTATGAGTCTAAATAGTTTAGATTTCTCCATTTGAAAACTGCCTCTTCTTATTCTTTAACCATTTATCAATTGCAGAATGACTTGGATTGTATAAGAAATGGGACCTTCCAATGATTGTTAAAAGAGAACCTACCCTTCATAGACTCAAAAGATAAATAGCCCTATCAATCAAAGATGGACTAAAGATAGGACTTTAAAGAGAGAGAAAAAAAAATTCAAGGCTTTGTGCCACCAGAAGAGGAGTAGCCTTAGCTACATGTTTGTTTGTTTTTTACAAATTGCCTCACTACTGTTGCATTTTTTTATGATCAGATGATATATGTATTTTTGAGAGAGTTTATCTCTAGTTTTTTAAGTGGAATATTTTATAACTGTTTGTTTTATTTATCATATTATTAAATGTCTTTCTTAGAGCTACTTGTGTCTTTTAATTAACTCTTGATGGGAAGTACACTGATGGGAGATTGTGAACTAAAATAGTGGGAGTAATCTCTCATAATGTACTCTTGATTTTGGGAAGAATAGTTGTCTTTTGGGATACCAATCCATGAATATGAGTGAAAGTAAGGGGCGTAGTCCAGAGGGAGTAATATAATTGGGGAAAACCCAAACTTTTCTCCCTAAATACCACACATACCTGTTTCATCTCTTTTATAATTCTCTATAGATTAGTGATAGTGATATTTTCATTTTAGAGATTTCCTTTTGATTATCTTGTCTGACCATACGCTTTGTTTTAAATAACAATTCTTAATCAGATGATTTTCATTTCAAATGAGCACTAGGAATCGGGAAGAAAATAATAGTCATTGAAAAATTCTATTTTTAGACAAGTTCTTAAAAAAAAAAAAAGGAGAGTGAAAATGGGAGTGGGAAATGTAGAGTGCACATAATCAGGTTATCTCTAATGTAGTACAAATTACCAAAAGTTTTTATAAACTGCAAACCATAAGGAAGCTAGAATTTGTCATTAGTTGGAGC
This sequence comes from Sminthopsis crassicaudata, assembly GCF_048593235.1. Lineage (NCBI taxonomy): Eukaryota > Metazoa > Chordata > Mammalia > Dasyuromorphia > Dasyuridae > Sminthopsis > Sminthopsis crassicaudata. The sequence continues at coordinate 116,002,266 of NC_133620.1, read as the reverse complement.
AGAGCCCATGAAGGAGAAGAAGAAACCAAAGAAGTGGCTTCTAAGTTCTGGAAGGAAAAAAAAATAAAGCCCCATTGGGAAGATTGACTAGGCAGAGAAAAATAGACCATGTTCAAAATATTAGTATTACATATTTCATGAAATCCTCCATTACAGAAGCAACTATATGCTTTCCCAAGTGAATAGAAAGGTAATACACATGGTCTTATAAAAGATGACAGAATAGGACAGGAAAATTATGAAATAAATACTTTGATGAAAACAGTCATTCTATACTAGGTCAGTTAAGCAGCAGAGAAAACAAAATAAAATATTAACCTCTCTATGCCTCCTTTCTTAGAATCATAGAACTATAGACCACCCAATCCAACTCTTATTTTTTAAAGAGATGATGAAAATAAGGTTCATAAAGTTTACACAACTGTGAAGTGAGTATCAAAATCAGAATTTAGACTTGAGTTCTTTTTATTCCAAACACTGCATTATTATTTATATTCCTAAAAATTGGCAAACATTATAAAACATGACTTTGATTGCTTGTTTCTAGGCTTAAGAAAGTAATGGAGAAAATGTTACTAATGAAGGCCAAACTTTCTTTCATTTTCTCTTTCCTTCATTTTTTCTTCTTTTTCTCTTTCCTCCCTCCCTCCTTCTCTTCCTTCCTTCCTTTCTTCCTTCCTGCCTGCTTCCTTCCTTTTCCTCTCTTCCTTCCATCCTTCCTTTCCTTCTTTCTCCGCACCCTCACTTAGGGCTTCCCAACTGTGTATTTTCCTATCTTTTTAAATCAAACAAATAACACCATATTGTCACATGGATTAGTTCTCCTTACTCTTAGAATGAATAACTGAGGAAAAAAATGTTCCTTTCAGAATAATTTGTTCTATCAGCATATGGAACTAGCAACAATGGTTTAGACTTGGACTAATAAACAAAACTAGTGAGGATCTCTCTGTGCCTAATTCTTAAATTTTAGATCGTCAAAAGTCACTCTTTGTTATAAAACAAAGGGACAAACACAAATTGAATTATCAAACATAATTCTTCACAGTTGCAAAATTGGAAGGGAGTGTACATGTACAGTCAGGTTAAAGAATTAATTCTGACCTTAAGGGGTTCAAGTTTAAAATGAAGCCTCCAATATTCTGGTTTTATATTCCAGTTGTTTACTGAATTTTAAAGAAAGAATCTGCGGCAAATATTCAGAAGGCTTCTTGGGCATTGAACCATTCTTAACAAATATGTTGATGAGTTAAGTATAAAAAAATCAGAAACATATGGTTCACATTTCTCTGGAAATCCACATGGGTATATTAAAGGAACTGAAGGGAAATGACTTAGGCCAAACATATTTAGGTGTTTAATGAACAACAAGTCTACCAAAACAATGTGAGATGTTTTGATGAGTCCACCCCGCATGGAGTTTTTTTCTATTAGAATTAACTGCTTTCTTCAGCTGCTTTTAAGTTAGGTTCATGGTGTGCTAAAGACATATCTATATTTTAGTTCTTCAATGTCTTTCTGATATGACTGATGTCATAGCCATCCTACATCTCTGGGTACTTGGACAGTAGCTATGTATGACTTGATACTTTTTTCAGGTTGTAATCCAAGTGAATTTTCTCAATCTGTATTATTCTTGTCCATATTATCTCTCAAATTCTTCCTAGAGGATTGACATAATGTGAAGGAAGATTCTTCCAAATTAAGAGTTTTAATAGTCCATGGATTTCATCAATTGTCCATCTGTTAGCCCTTGTTTTTGATATATAAGTAGTTCATCTACTTTTTCAATCATGCAATGGATGGAATTTATATAGCACTTTAAGATTTGTAAACTGCTTTACAAAATTTATTTTATTTTTTCCAACAAAAATTCATTATCTTCATTTTATAGATGACTACAGATCAAACAATTTCTCCACTGTGTCACTTACTAGCATCAAAAGTTTCATGAATAATTTATTTTACTTTTTTATAGGAGTTATTGTTGTCAATATTTTTGTAGGATACTTAGAACCATTCTCTTTACCCCTTGAATCACTTCCAATTTTAATTCATTTGAATTGTGGTATTTGGCAATATTAGCTTTTATTTATTTTTCTTTTGTAAAATTAATTGACTAATTCATTTTTACACTGATTTATGAATCATGATGGGAGAAAGAAAAATCAGAGCAAAAGAGAAAAACCGTGGGAGAGAGAAAAGACAGAAAAAAAGTGAATATAGCCATGTGTTGATTTACATTCAATCTCCATAGTCCTTTTACCACATGCAAATGGCATTTTCTATCCAAAGTTGATTGAAATTTCCTTGGATTACTGAATCACTGAGATGAACCAACTCTTTCATAGTTGATCATCACACATTCTTCTTGTAATTGTGTACAATGTAGTCTTGATTCTACTCAACATCAGTTCATATAAATCCAGGCCTTTCTAAAATCAGCTTGTTCCTCATTTTTATAGAAAAATAATATTTCATTAACTTCATGCCTCTGACTTTATTTGTGTGAGAAGTGTTTTGTAATTGTGTTCATATAGTTCCTGGGTTTGCCTTGGCTGGTAGATTCCCAAATATTTTATTTTGACTATAGTTATTTTAAATGGAATTTCTCTTTCTATATCTTGCTCTGAACTTTGTCAGTCATATATGTATATATTATTGTCTCTCTCTCTCTCTCTCTCTCTCTCTATATATATATATATATATATATATATAAATATATATGGTCAGTAATACACACACACACACACATATACACACACTATATATATAGTAATATATGGAAATTCTGATGATTTGTATAGATTTATTTTATATCCTGAAACTTTGCTAAGGCTTTTAATTGTTTTTAGTATGTTTTTGGATAATTTTTTTTTTTAGAATTTTCTAAGTATACCATCATATCATCTGCAAAGAGTGATCATTTTATTTCCTCATTGCCTACTCTAATTCCATTAATTTCTTTTTCTTTTCTTATTGTTAAAGTCACCATTTCTAGTATAATGTTAAATCATAGTAGTGATAATGGCTATCCTTGTTTCACCTCTGATCTTATTGGAAATACATCCAGCATCTTTCCATTACAGATAATGCTTACTATTGGTTTTAGCTAGATACTACTTATTATTTTAAGTAAAGTTCCCTTTTATCCCTATACTCTCTAGTGTTTTTAATAGGGATGGATGCTGTATTTTCTCAAAACCTTTTTCTGCATCTATTGAGATTATGATTTTTATTAATTTTGTTTTTTATTGATATGGTCAATTATGGTAATAGTTTTCCTGATATTGAACCAACCCTGCATTGCTGGTATATATCCCACTTGGTCATAGAGTATTATCCTGCTAATAATAAATTGATGTAATTTCTTTGCTAACGTTTAATTTAAAATTTTTGCGTCTATATTTTTTAGGGACTTTGGTCTGTAATTTTCTTTTTTTGTTTTGGCTCTTCCTGGTTTAGATATAAGTACCATATTTGTGTCATAGGAGGAATATGGCAAAACTCTTTCTTTATATATTTTTCCAAATAGTTGCTCTAACTTCAAATCTAGTATTCTATCCATGGTATCAAACTGTCTTTCTCAATGAATCATCTTAGCTAGAGACGGTTTGGGCTGATTAGATTAATCTTTATGAATTTAGCACAGAAGCCTGGCATACAACTTTACACACAACCTTATAGTAGTATGATTTATTTTAATTACTTTCAAAGAGAACTTCCAAATTTGAAAGAGTTTTTTTTTTTGTTTTGTTTTGGGTTTTTTTTTGTCAATAAAATGATGTATTCTATTACCAGAAACTGTATGGTGTGATGAAGAAAACACTGGCCTAAATTTGGTTCTTGTCTTTGCTATATAATTAATGGGATATATGAGTTTGCAAAGCGAAATTTTTCTCATCTGGAAAATGATGGAGTTAGACTGAATGAAATCTAAGGTCATTCTCACTTAGAATTAACATTCTAGGACTGTTTGAATGCCTCACAAATGAACATTCTCAGATAACTATTTCATATTATACAATAGCAATCTTTTATTGCAGTAATAAGGTGAAAACTCATATATGTTCACTGTTCAACAATATTTAAACCTTCAATAAAATCCTTCTATAGACCAGAAAAAGGAAGTAGGAAAATGATTAGGGGAAAAAAAAATCTCCTAATTGTTAACTTTTTCTTTTATTAATAGCATTTCAGGGTCCTTTCTTGGCTGTTTCTAATTATTTTAAAGAGTATTTTGGGAATGAATGCATAATGGAGGAAAGGGAGACATAAATACTTGCCCTGGTTTCTAATTTTAAAGCAAAATCACTTGGTCTGACAATTTCTTCATCTGATAGTAACGTTGAACAGGAAACCCGCACTTTAGGTGTCAGAAGTAAGTATGTGATAACACTGCAAAGGCATCTGTCTCACCAAAGCTGTTTCTGATTTAAACTTCTCTAAGTTCATTTCAAATTATTTCCTTCTAATGGTACTTACCTCTGCACAAAAACATAGTTGTCATGATGTTTATCATTCTAAGTCTAACCAGGTGTTTGTACTGGACCAGTAGAATGGGTCATTTTCCTCTGTCTCTTCTTTCCTAGAAAGAACCACATTATACATCAACACTAACTGGCAGTAAATGGCATTTGGCAATTGGACAACTCCCTGGTTCAGATTCCTTTGGGAACAGTGGTATTCTATGGTCATTATCATCTTGTAGGCAGACATGAGCTCTGAAGTGGGCTGGTTGTTTTAGTCCAATACCAAGGGGATACATAATATAATAAAACTCACATAATAGAGGCTTACCTATCACTGTTGGCAGCTTCAAACTACAAATGGGAGATGAGGTGGGGGGGGAGAGGCAGATTAATGTCCAATGTGCAGTCCTGAAGTTGTAAGCATAAGAATGAAGTAGGACTTTTAGATGAAGATATTTTTAAATGTACCTTTGCTTCTATAGTCAATGGAAAGAATTAGGAAATGATTTGACACATATGTGTTCATCGTGGATGTCACAACAACATAATGAGAGCACATGTATAATGCCATATACATGCTCAACACTTAATAAATGTTTATTGACATTGAATTGAATTAATGTTCACAATTTTCTAGTTCTGAGTCAACAGGAAAGGCAAAATGTCCTTAATCCTTGACATTCTCTCATGACTTCATGGATACAATTAAAAAAACAAACAAATGAAAATTACTGAGAAGCCTATTATTTATTGATACTTCAAGAATAGATGAACTCTTAATATCTATATAATTTTAATAGGTTAATTCATCTTTTGGGGATTTTGCTCTTCATTTATAGAATGAAAAATTTGAGCTAAATAACCTCTGAAATCTCTTTTGACCTTATCTCTATTCACATGGTAAATAGAACTGGCTACATAAAATTATTGGGAATTAGTCACTATTAAATCTGATGAGTCTCTATGCAGCCATTTACACGCTATTTGACTAATTCTTAATTTATAAGAAACCCACAAAGACAGAACTCATTTAAAATGACTTCAGCATTCTTTTCTGAGGAAAAATTCATCCTGATTCACCAATCTCCCCCCTGCTGTAATAGCACATCCATAGTACTCTTTAAGTTACTTGAGTCACATAAAAGACATTAATAAATCATGTTCTTTTAATACTTAAGGTCTTGTTATGGAGCACAAATTCCCATGGATGGCATATTAATCTCTTTCAGGCCACTTTAGTACTATTTAATACTCTTCTATTTCTTATTCATTTTTTCACTGGACAAGCATTATTAGTACCTACTACGTGTTATGAGTATTAATTTCTTGGGAAGAAAAAGAAGAGGGATCAAACTGGTGATTTTATTGATAGACCCTGGTTAGATTCTACCTCTATAACACAGGTCAGTATCTTCTATCCAATTTATCTTAGACAATATCTTGAGATATGCCAGGAACATTGAAATATATAGCCAGAGTCACATAGATAGCACGTATCAGAAGCTCAACCTCAACATAGGTCTTCCTGGTTTTGAAATAATTTCTCTAATTACTATACTATGTTTTCTGGGGCTAAATATAAAAATAGATTAGAAATATTCTCAGGTCTCAAGAAGCTTTTCCTGAATAGTAAGACATATTTATGGCCACGAATAGGTATGACACAACAAAAAAAGTATATTATGACAATATACAAGCATAATAAACATGTTTAGTATATAAGAAGAATATAAAGTGTAATGAGTTCAGATAAGGGAGAGAGAAATAACATACACCTACAATCAGTCAAAAAGCATTTAAATTTCTTTTAGAGTAGGACTTATGGATCATTCATATGTTATATACATCTTTTGCTCTCTTTGTAGCATCTAAAATAGTAGATCTGGAATATATTTATGTGTTGAATAGAGAAATGTACTTGTTGGTAGTAAGGTATTATATTTAATAATAACTCTTCCAGGTCACTGCGATGAAATTTCAGTCACTTAATGTATTATAGAAAACTTCCCAGATGGGGATAGAACCTTATCTCTAACTTACTAGATAATCCTAGGAAGTTGTCTGAGTCTGATTAAGGTTACTTGACCTGAGTCATATAGTTTGTGTCAGAAAGCAGATTTAAAATGACGATTGTTTCATTCTTTGTCCAGTATTCTAATCACTTTGCCACATCCTCTCTTCTTTTCCCTAATAACTTCCCTCAGAAGTATAACCACTCTATGTTATTAGCTGTACTTCTTATGCTATAACCATAAGAGACAAAGTAACATGGAAGCCTAATAATCTATATTTAATTTTATGCCTCAACAATTCCAATAACATAGGTTGAAAATTTTGTCGGGTCAAATCTCCAAAGTTGTCTCCCTATTGAATTAACTAGATAATTACTACATTACAAGTACATACTGTCTGACACAATATTTTAGTTCCTGCTTTCTCTTTTAGAAAAGGAATGTTTACTTATGTTTTGAATTTTTGGTAATAGGACCTGGCATGAGAGAGCAAAACAAACTGAAATTTTAAGTAATTTTTTCCTCATTTCCTCTAAAACATGTGGAATATGTTTGCTTTATTGTTTTAAGCAGTTGTTTTATTGATCCTTTTATTTGATCCTATTATTTTAAAAGGGCTTGGTACAAAAGAACAGTATGCTGTAAATTTAATAATAAATAATGATATATTATTAAGGCTTATTGCATATTTTTCCTCTTAGCTGCCAATCTTTCTGGTGCCATTTCAATTCTTACCATCTCACTTTAGAACATCTTCATGGTTACTACAGGAAATTTCTCTGTTCACTAACTCTTCACCTTGCAATATGCCTTCTGAAGGAAGGGACAATCATCCTTAGTTGTTACTCATGTCAGTTCTTTCTCTCATGTCTTCTTGCTAGTGTTTTGTCAGTAAAGTGGTTTCCCCTTTCCCACCCCCCCCTTTTTTTTGAGAATAAGTTTCAGGAGCCCATTATTGTCAGCTGAAATATTTTTGTGGTTTGGCATTTACTCCTCCACTCTCACTCTTAGAGCTGAGACATCTTACCTTGCTTCTGTTAATTTTTGTAAATGGTACCTCCAAGCTCCGTGGCCTAGATTTGATTATATTTTTAAGAAAAATCTTTTTACATGTAAAATGTCTTATATCCTATTCCTCACCTTACCCCAGTGGCCTACTTTGCCCTTTCTCCTGTTTAGTTTTAACTGGAAAAGTTTTCAGTTGCACCCTCTCCAGCAGTTTCTTAAATATTTTTCATCTCCTTGCAGTGGACTTCCCACAAGCCCTCAAAACATGAATCCAATGTCTCTTTTCCTTTCTTTTCAACTGAACTGCTTTGTTATCCTGATCATATTCTGTATTCACCTTTGAAGTTATATTCAGTTATCTTATGTATATTTTTGTAACAGTTGGATAAAAGCTATTTAGGCTCCTTTCTCTTTTTCATTGTAGCTTCTTGGCTCTGAGCCTATAAAATTTCCAGATCCTATAAAATTAATTGTCTTATACCAAACTGTAGATATTCTCAGCCTGATTAAAAATCTTCATAGCTTTCTATTTTTTCTCCTGTTACAGATATAGAAATAGGCTCCCTGCTCTAATTATACTAAGGCATTTGAAAATGCTCATCTTCATGATTCTCTCTTTTCACAATTGGAGGACATTGCCAAATATTTGACTGAAAAACTTAAGGCCACTTATAGAGTCTATTCTTTCTTACCAATTCACGTCAGCAATACCTTTTCATTCACTTTTTCTGTCTTTGTTCGAGTTTCAGTGAATGAGATAACTATTATCTTTAGAATACTAATACTTCTGGTTGGGTCCTTGATCCCATGCCTTTTAGGCACATTGCTCCTTTAATCAATCCTTTTTTTGTTTTAATTTTAAATTGTTTCTTGAATTTCCTGTTTTTCTTTTTGTTTTCTTCAGCTTCTACCATACTGCTTACAAACATTTCCAGATCTCCCCCATCGTAAAACAAAGCAAAATGTTTCATTCAATCTTCTATCCATTCAAAATATTAGTTATTTACTCAATTAAAGCTAAACTCCTAGAAAATGCTATTGATATATTTTTTCTACCTTGCTACTTTATACTCATTTCTCAATTACAATTTAGGTGACTTCATTAATTTGAAATTTTTTCTCCCAAATTATCAATTATCTTATATTTCAATAATCTAGTTATCAATACAAAAAGTACCTTAAGAATGTTCCAGATTCTTCTAAGAACCCTATCTGTTGCCCTCTATTGTAACTTTTACTTTCACAGCATCTCTCCAATATATTCTCTTCTTTCTTCCTTCCCTTATGTAGTTGCTTCCCTGGTGCAGTCCTTATTATCTCATGCCTTCTATAGTTTTCTAACTTGTCTTCTAACTGGTCTCCTTTTCTCAAGTCTCTCCCCCATTATAATCCATCCTCAATTCTGTTGTCAAGGTGATTTTCTTAGAGGATGGTTTGACCATGAAACTCTATTCAGTAAATTCTTGTTACCTTTAGGATCAAATACAAAATGCTCTGTTTGTCATCTAATGTCCTTCATAACCCTTGGAGCTCTTTCTCTCTTTCTAGTTTTCTTAAATTTACTTCCCTCCATGTACTCCATGATACAGCTATACTTGCTCTACTTACTCTTTTTTCTTTATGATGTCCCATTTCTTCAATGCCTCTTTGCACTAGCTGTCCTCATACTTCAAATATTCTTCTTCCTCCTCACTAACTTAGTTCCTCCCTATTTCCTTGGCTTTCTTTAAAAAATGTATCTTTTTTAGGATTTAGAAAGAGAGATTTGAGTAAAATCTAGAATCAAGGAGATTAAAGCCCACCTTCTGTAGTCCATCTTCTCCTATCCCTTCTGCTAGTGCTTTCTCTCTGAGATTACCAGTCATTTACACATTCAGTACATTAGGCAACTTTTAAAAATTATAATTTATAATAAAATAAATTATAAATTATAATAAAAATTAAAAATTATAAATTGCAGAAAAGCTAGAGGGAATTCCTTGGGCTGCTGCAGTTTCCCATACCAATGAAATCACAGGTTCTTTTGAATGTTGTGAAATTATAATAACTAAGACTGGCTCCAAAGAAGAGATAAGAAAATATATTTCCCTCCCTTCTTTATGAAGAATTTTTTGAGATGTGGACCATGGAATAAAATTCTGCTCATAATTAAAGCCTTTCTTTTGTATCCCATAGGCATTGTTACCCTATCTGGCAAGGAATAAGCACTTAACAAATGCTTTTTGATAGACTCAGCAGTTCCAAGATAAGGGATGACCTTAACTGTCAAAAGATTGGGATGCTAAACCCAAGGATTTTTCTGATTAACACAAGGGATGGGACTGAAAAAGGTAGTCCCAAGTCTTCTCATATGCCTACATTTTATATGAGTAAATACAGGAATATTTTGGCACATTAAAAGAGCTAATTCCTGAAAGCAGTGACTCAGAAATTTCTCCAATAAATTCCAGGAACCCCATTAAATTCAATAATTAAAAAATTATATTAAATGTCTACTTTGAATCAATTGTTTTGCTAGGCACTGAGACATAAAGCCAATTAAAAAGATGATTCCCTACCTTCAAGAAGTTTACATTCTACCCAAGCTAATAGGTTTTTGAGAAAATATAGGGGATTGGAAATTGAAGTAGAATAGAATGTGGGAATAGATGAAATCTATGAAATGTATCTATCTGTCCATCTGTCTATCTATCTATCTACATGCAATTTTCTCCTCTTCATAGTAATATAACCAAGGGTAGAAGTTCTCACCTTTAGGAGGCCCATGTATCAATTTTTTTTAATAATCACAACTGCCACAACATTCACTAGCAATCAGTCATAACTAGCATTGTCTAGTATTCAGGACAAGCAATAAGAAACAATTTTGCCATTGTATCAGTGATGGAGGCTTGAAGAGAAGCACTGGACATAAGAAATAAGTGGAAAGGCTGGAGATAACGTGAAGACTAGTGCTTAGGAGAATTTCACCCAGGCAATAATTCACCTGGCATACAGTCTATAAGTGGATGAATTACAAATGTACTAGCTTTATTAATTATCATTCTGATTTTATTAATTATCCTTTATTAATTTGTGTCTATGTTATGTTATGGAAACACATATGAAAAAGATGAATAGAAAAGAGCTAGTAGACATATTTGACTGGAATAGAGTGTATGAAAGGAAGGAATATAAAATAAGATTGGAAAGGTCTGTGGGTCCAGATTTGGGAGTGACTAAATACTAGATTAAGGATATTACATTTTATTTTTAGAAACTACAGGGAGCAATTTCAGATTTTTTAGTTGTATAGGACAACGACGTTATATATAGAGGATAGATTTGGAAAAAAAAAGATTTTGAAATATGGAGAATTAGGAGACTATTGCAATAGTTTGAGCAATGGATGATGAAAGCCTAAACTAGTATAGAGGCTATTAAAGTGAAAAGAGAGATGGATGAAGCAGATTATATGGAGAAAAAATTGACGGTATCTAGGTGGCACAGTGGATAGAGTAGCAAACTTAGTATCAGGAAGAGTCATCTTCTGGTTTCAGACACTTATCAGCTGTGTGTCCCTGGGCAAAATCACTTAATCCTGTTTGCCTCAGTTTTCTTATTTGTAAAATGAGCTAGAGAAGGCAGTGGTCAATCCAGTATTTTTGCCAAGAAAATCCCAAATGGGGTCATGAAGAATCAGACATGACTGAAAAATGACAAAATTTAGCAACTGTTTAAATATGAAGATAGAGTGAGAGAGAGGATAAAGGATAATTCAGAATTGGGAATCTATATACTCAGAAAGTTGATGGTATTAGCAACAGAAATGTGGATTCTTGAAGGAAAAAATGAACTTTTTTAGATTAAATGTAATAAGTTACAATTTGGTTGTGCTGAGTTTGAGATGTTCATGAGAGGAGAAGAGAAGAGACTGTTTCATCCTTAGTTCCCTAGCCCTTGACTAGAAGAGGAAGTGTGAACTTCAGAAATCTAGAGAATCTTGAACTTATTTTCCTAATGCCATCCCAGCACTGTGTTTGTTGATATCATATCCATAGGGGAACATCTTGAGGACTACAACAAGAATACTTCCAGAATCTGTGAATTACCCCTTTGCCACTTTGCAAAGGCCTTTTCCTTGGACTATGTAGATACTGATGGAAGAATCTGTCATAGAATTTTGAGGTAATGTTTTATACATATTTCTTTTACTTACTATTTCACTAAAATTCCTCTTTTTGAAAGCTGAGTTTTTCTAATTAATATCAATTGGTAATCATAGAGGGACGTACACAAGTAGGGGATTCATGAACTATATAGCAATCAAAAAGACCTGTTTCTCCCCCACAACTCCTCAAGGTTAACCCTAGAACTCTGAGAGTGAAAGGGGGCAGCTGAGCTCTGGTAATCTGACCTACCAGCATGAATAAAAGTTAGGAGAGTAGCTCCAGAGCATCTGGTACACATCAGTAAAATTTTTTAAAATCATGGAACATAATTCCTCCACTCCAGCTTTATAGGACAGACCAATGTATCTTCTGGAAACACAAAGGGGAAAACATCTTTCATTCTGTCCTCTATGAAAGCATGTTAGAAAATGTATTTTATCACATTTCTGAAAACCAAAAACGAATTTCCTGACACTGTTGACAAACTCATTTACAATGTGTAAGTCAGGTAATCAAGCTAATAGTGCATCTACTAAATCCATCACATTTTCCAGTGTTAACTTTTTTGTGGCAGAGAAATGAAGTAATTGATGGTGGGTTGAATATTTTGAAAAGAAAATGTAGAGAAGGGGAAATAAAAGTGTAAAAATGAACTGGAAAGTGAAGGAGAAGGGATGAAATTTAGTCCAATGCTGAGAGTGTATGTACCATTGTTCTTCAATGATTTATTGCATTGCCTTGCTGCCCCACTTTTTTTTTTTTATTAGTTCAAGTAAGTAACAGAGGGAACAATGCAACTTTTGTGTAGGCATGAAAGTGTCAAAGAGAAGGTAGATTGGCATGGTAACAACTGCTTTAAGATGTCACTTGATATAGAACCACTCAGCAGTCTGATAGGAAAACAGCTGGAGAGCCTGTATCTGAATGTCAGGAAGAGGAGGAGGAGGAGAAGAGAAGAAAACAGAAGACCCAGGGAGCTGAGGTCAGGTTTATGTCAGAGCCATGAACACTGATGCATGACATAATAGCCAACAAAATAATAATAAATAATCCCTCTCACAATCAACCCTTGACCCCAACACACTCTTCTAGTCAAATATGGCATTAAAAGGGGATGTTAAATAATGAGACATTTAAAACGTATTAGCCAAATATGATCCAGCTAAGATTTTAAAAAGCTGCCTTCAGACAATTAAATTGTGTCTACATAGTCAAGAATGAAGAGGAAGAAGTGACAATTATCTGGTTAACTTAATCAGTTCAGACAGTCAAACTGGATTACTCAGTCTAAAGTAATCTGCACAGGGGCTTCAATTATGCATTTTAACTGTCTATATTAATCAAGTTAGTAAAATTCCATTGAACTTTTGACTTGTTTGGTCCAGTTCTGGTTTCATATTAAATCAGTTTCTACATCACTAACTAAAACAAAACAACAAATAAAAACAACATATGAATGGGAGAAGAAAGGGAAATTTAAATAAATCAGAAAATCTAGTGATAATCATAAAACATATTATCTCTAGTAAACTTATATGGAAATTTGACATGATACATATTCTTATATATTTATTATAAAAGTAATTTTATTCATCATGATGTTTATATAGGGATACATACATATATGTATGAATATAGGGAATACTGAAACTTCGACAATTTAAGCTTTAATAATTTTGTATATATTTGTTACTTATGTGTGCATATTTTATGCATGCATATATATTATCTAAATTATTACCTAAAACATTTTAAGCAGTCGCAAGACAAAAGAGACACAATATTATAGAAATAAACATGACAGCAGCATGTATTCTGATGGTCCTTACCCAATTTTATCCTTCTTGCTTCTTTTCATCATTTGATCTAAATAATTCCTTTCTTCTTCCATATATTTTCTCATTTTTTGACCTCTTTTTCTACTTGTCTATTCTTTCATCTTTGATGATTATTTTTTTCTTCCTATTCTGTAAAGGGAATTTAGATGGTTCTGCAGGAAGACATATTCAAATCTGCTCTCAAATACTTATTAGTTGTGTGGCTCTGAGCAAATCACTTATCCCATTTGCCTCAGTTTCCACATCTGTAAAATGAGCTGGAGAAGGAAATTACAAACTATTCTAGTATCTTTGCCAAGAAAATCCCAAATGGTGTCACAAAGAGATGGACACAATTGAATAATAATCCATATGCATGGGTGAATTTTAGGATCTCTTCTCTCTTCAAACTCTCTCTCTTGAAAACTTTAATCATGTTCATAGCTTTCATTATCATCTAGCATAATTTCTTTTTTTTAATTTTTTATTTTTTAAAGCTTTTTATTTACAAAACATATGCATGGGTAATTTTTCAACATTGACCCTTACAAAGCCTTCTGTTCCAAATTATGCTCTCCTTCCCCCCACCCTCTCTCCTAGATGGCAGGTAGTTCAGTACATGTTAAATATATATTAAATCCAAAATATGTATACATATTTATATAGTTTTCTTGCTGCACGAGAAAAATTGGATCAAGAAGGGAAAAAAAACTGGGAAAGAAAACAAAATGCAAGCAAACAACAACAGAGAGTAAGAAGTAGCATCATTTCTTAACACATTTCTGTCTAGGCTTAAGCCAATTTTTGCATTGGCTATTTGACATTTTGAACTTCAGAACTCAAATCCACCGCCATCCTCTGTAGACCATCCTGATCTCTTCATAAACTTGAGTATTCCAATCTAAGGTTATTTTTTGTTTACTTTGAATGTATCTTTTATATACTGATTTATTCACATATTTTCTCCCCTATTAGTGTGTAAGATCCCTGAATGAAGGCAGTACCTTTGTATTTTTGTCTTTACTTATATATTCACCCCTTCATATCTGGCATATATCACATACTTAATTGAGTGATTGTTGATAGATAGACATAAATTATCGTATATCCTGTAGGCAACTTGTGTTAAGAGTGCTACTCAGTTAACATCTGGGATTCTAACTAGTCTATGTTCTTTTCTCTTTCTCTGGCCCCGATTTTGTTCAACAAGTTAATAAATAATTATTGTCCAAAGTATCTGCAATCCACTACTAGGCACTGATGATAATAAAATTGAAAACAACACAGTTCTGGTCCTAAAAAGAGTTCATAAAATTATGTATTTCTTCCTTTCTTCTTTTCTTTTACCTAATATACTTTTCCCTTGTATACTTTTTATTTATTTATTTCCTGAGGCTGGTGGTAAGTGACTTGTCCAGGGTCACACAGCTAGGAAGTGTTAAGTGTCCAAAATCAAATTTGAACTCAGGTCCTCCTGAATTCAAGGCTGGTGCTCTATCCACTGCGCCACCTAGCTGCCCCCACTTTTTATTTTTGTAACTTGCCTTTCTTCTTCTAGGTTTCCTTTATTTAAATTCTCTAAACCCCAATTTCTTACACCATAAGATGTAATGCATCTTCCAGTTGGATGTCCTATAATCCATTTTTTCCATGACCTAGGTCTGCCAATGAAATTGTCCAATTTTGGGGTGATAGGACCATAGAGATTGTTGATATCAGACTGTTTACTAAGGACTGAAAGGGACCTTAGGGGTAATTGAATACAATTTACCTTATTTAATAGATTATAAAACTGAGGCCCATAGAGATGAAATGATTTGTTTAAGGTCATACAAATAATAAATCATAGGATTGTAGAAAGAGTCTTAGAAAATAATCCAACAA
The DNA here is from genome assembly GCF_048593235.1 of Sminthopsis crassicaudata. Lineage (NCBI taxonomy): Eukaryota > Metazoa > Chordata > Mammalia > Dasyuromorphia > Dasyuridae > Sminthopsis > Sminthopsis crassicaudata. The sequence continues at coordinate 115,986,922 of NC_133620.1, read as the reverse complement.
CTTAAAAAAAAAAAAACCGGGTCAGATGGGTTTGTGAAAATCAAACCTTTTAAAAACAATTAATATTTAAGCCATGCAAACGATTTCTTAAAACAAGTAGAAAATATCTTGCCCAACTGCTATTATGAGAATATGATTCTGCTATATAGACCAAGGAAAGGCAAAATAAGCAGGGTATATTCAAAGCCATAGTCACAAAGCTATGTGACACTGGACAAGTCATTTAATCTATCTATATAATCCTCTTTTTTTTCACATTGCTAAAATGAAGATAATGATTGCTCTGATTTTTCAAGGTTATTGTAGGAATTAAATGAAATAATATTTATGAAATACTTAGCAGAGTAACTGACACATAATAACACTATGTAAATTACCATTAAATGTTAGCAATTATATTTTTAAAAATTACTATTATTTGAAGAAAAGATAAACCATCAACTATTATTATTTTCTTCAAAAACAGAAAAAAACAAATTGTCAGTGTCAAAAATGAATAATGAGAACTCAAAACAAATAAAATGAAATAATGGAAATGATGAAAAATGATCTAACTCAATTATTTGCCAACAGAACTAATAATTTAAATCAGATGGGTAAATTACTAAAAATAGGAAGTCCCTAGATTAGTAGAACACAAAATAAAGAATTTTAAAAATTTAACATTTGAAAAAGAAATTGAACAAGCTCTAAGTGAACTCACAAAGAAAATAAGAAACTCAGATCATATGAATTTATAAACAGATTATAGAAAAGTTGTTCTTCCTGTTTTACAAAATAGATTTTATTGAAATTATGTCTTAGTAGTTTACTTTCTCTTCTCTGTCGCTTGTCCCTCCCAGAGAGCTATCCCTTATAATAAAGAATACTTAAAAATAAAATAATTTTAAAAGTTCTTATTTATTTATTATTCCATTAATCCTGGTGGGTCACAATCTCTTAAGTTTTGTCATTGATTTTACCTCAGTCTGAACCTGGAAGATTTGGTTAAGATTAGTTGTCATCTCAACCTTTTGGAATCTGCTCTTAACTGTTCCTTTACTTCAGATGTGTGAAGATATGGCAAGGTGTCCAGTAGGCATTATCTATTTCCTACAGTCAGGTTTAGTAAAGTTCTTTCCTAGTTGAGTTCTTCCTGCTGAGTTTCAAACCCTCTGCCACAATTATCCAGAGAGCTATGGGAGAATTATTGCTTGTCCCCATCTCTTAGGTAAGAGAAAAGCTTTCAAAATCTATTTCCCACTGGGCTTCAAGCCTGGTTCTTTCCACATTTCTTGAGATCTTAATGTTGTGACCCTGGAGACTTTCTTTTTATTTCTCCTCACTTTATATCTTCTGTTTTCTTGGTTGGTCTGCCAAAGAACATTCTAGTTGGATTGAAGTAGCTGGCTATGTCTTTGGTGGTGAAATTGCTTCTTTTGTCTCCTGCCCTGAACTGTGACCATGTGGCTCTGAAACAATATAAAATTATCATGATCCCTGATGTTCTCTCATGTTTTTCCCACAGCAATGTCTCCTTCTTAGAAGGTTATTGTGGCATAGTAGAAAGATTACCTAATTTGAAGACATGAGACCTGAGTTCAAATCTTTTCTTGTTTACTTTGTACAATCTTAAATAAGTTATTTAAACTCTTAAACTCATCTGTAATTTTATTTTAATTTATTTAATTTATGTTTAATTTTATTCATCTGTAAGAATAGATGTTAAACTTTGAATCAATTGATGGAGGGAGAAGAAAGAACTACGCATTTATATATATAGCATTTATTATGTGCCAAACACTACTATGTGCCAAATTATCTCTCTCTCATTTGATTGTCATAACAATAAGGAACTGTTATTATCCTCATTTTACAATTGAGGAAACTGAGACAGCACATATGAAGTGACTTGCCTTGGATTATATAGATACTAAGTGCATGAGGCTAGATTTTGAATTCACACCTCCACTATACTACCTCGTTGCCTCTGCAAGTGGTTTACCATTTTTTCCTTGCCCATGAACTGGAATGATAGAAAACATAATGAGAATTTGTAAGTGAAGTACAATGGTTTTTTAAAGTGTCTCAATTCAAACACTTTAGCAAAATACTAAATATAAAATCCACTTCTCTGAATAGTGTTTTGTTCACTATTAACAAACTTCTAGGTTCTTTAAATCTTTACACAGTGAATTACTTCATTGGAGTACTTCAGGGATCTTTAATTTCATAGTATAAACTTTCCTTTGCCCCAAGGCAGATCAAAACTGCTCAGTTCCTTAGTTCTTTCTGAAAAAAAAAATCATCATCCAGTGGCCAATTCTTTGATGATAAGGCTCTTCAAACCTAGTCCTTTCCTCTGGCAATAGACCAAGAACCTGTGGCTGGGCTCATACAAGAATCTTCCCAATTTGGCATATGATGGTAGAGATTATTTCTTGCTTTAACCTTTAAGACTATATATAATTGCATGCATATCTATAGAGATATATATATACACATACTAGAATGCTATGTTGACCTGATTCTAGCAAAAGATAATCAGTCTTTTTTTGTTGTTCTTTCTGGCTTATTATGTTCCCACAGGGTGGGGAAAGGGTGAAGCTAGAACCAGTTTTTATGAGTCCATTGTTAAATTTCTAGTGTGAGTACTTGGAAATTGAAAATGCTACAAATCAGAGCTTGATTTATTGTTTTGTCAATTATTGAGACTCAAGAAAGTGATGGAGAAAATGTTAATAATGTATTAAACTTAAAAGTGTGTCATGGAGTACATTCTTTCCTCCTGAGAGTAAGTTGTTAAACATTTGCCAATATACTCCTGCTCCCACTACATAGTAGAATCTCCCAGGGAAGGTCTATAAAAATAAGATTTACATATATCTCAGGCTAGCAACTATTCAAAAGGCAGTGCCAGAGTATCTTTAAGGAAGGTACTCAATGTACATGATATATTAGATGTTAAATACAGAGCATCTATTTATTTCCTATACCCTAAAAGGATTGCTTAAACACAGGGAAAGCAATGAGAACATATTAACAAAAATTCAAAACACAAACCAACAACCTTTTTTATACTCTCTTAAGAGGTTAAGACAGCTTGTGGAATTGCTGAAGAAATTAATCATTTTGAATCTGAACTTTTGAGAAACTTACAAGTTCAGATCTTTGGGTTATCTGGGGATATCTCTTTTGTCTCTCTGGGTTCTTGATAATCTTTGTGGAGAAGCTGTGACGTTGTAAAAAGCATCTCTCACAAGGCAGCAAGTACTGACTTTGGAACCCAGGAACTCTCAGATTTAAGAGGCATCTACCAAGATTCTAAACATGTGTCACCTATGATTGATATTTAGTGACCTATGCTTAGAGAAAGAAATATCAAACTGAACGAGGATCTAAAAATCTGAAGTGTACTCTCAGGTTCACTTAGAAAAATGCTTATTCTTATTGCCATGAGAGTATAGCTGAAGAGGCCATGATTGTTGCCTGCTGCTTATTACATGGGGTACATTCACCTTCTTTTTTTTTGGTTTTATTTTTCTTTCTAGAATTTTTAGATCTGGGAAGTGATACACTAGAGTCCAACTGGTATTTGAGATATTTGGAAATAAAGTAAAATCTTTTGGATAATGAATATTTTTAACAGGAAATATCTAATTTTAAATCAGTAGACACAAAACTTAAATGCATCTTTAGGATGCGTTTAAAGTGACAAATCAGAGATACCCAGATGACTACAGTTGGCCTCTTTGAAACAAGGGCATGCTATTAATGCCCTCAAAATCTTTACTTTTGTAGGTATTATTTTTCTTCCCTTAATTTTTTTTTGTTTACTTGGGGGGGAGGGGAGCGGGGAGGGCGTCGCTATTATTTTAGCTAGCTGAATAGTGTGCCTTTTGATCCTTGCACATCCTATCTATTTCTGTCAGGACAGACACTGCGCTTCCTAGGGAGGCTAAGAATCTTGCTGAAGATATGGAGAGGGGAGGAGATGATGTCTTGGTCATAGTTCCTCATCTGATATAATGGTTCACTTAGAGCCAGAGAATTCAAATAAACAGTCCCTTTACTAAAACATATTCTAATACTCCCAAGTAAATATAGTTTCTAAGGCTATTTAAAAGTGATTCAAGCAAATGAAAGCAAATAGAAGCCACTGATAAGAAGTTTAAATCAGTTAGCAAGGTTTCTTAGAATATCTGTGGCTTCCTGCCAGAGTCTTGAGTTAACTTTATATTTTTATTCAAAAGGACTCCCATCAGAGTCCCAGATCAATCTACCTAGGAGCAAGATCCATGCAAACTTCCTAGATCTGTATCACAGCTTTCTTGCTCGATAATCCTAGCTGGTGTTATGGGAATACAGTTTGTGTGGGGGAATGGCTTAATTCACATCTCCCCAGTTCTATTATTATTCTAGCCCACAATGGGGAAGGGGAGACAGGGAAAGAAATCCCTTTCCTCTTACCAGAAGTTTAAGGGAGAACTGACAGACCCCCAAAGTGATACAATGTAGTTCTTAAAGCCTATTAAATGAATAGGTTTTCCTGTGTTCAGTAAGCAATCATCTTTTATGTGACCTACTTTCTCCCTTGCTTCAAGGGATAAACCAGGAACCAGTTTGTCATTTATGTAATTTAGAAAGGGATCATAAGACACTTTTCCACAAAAAAAAGCTAATATGTATATACAAATCCATGGAAGATAGTGCAGCAAATCAATGGTATGTGTGTGTGGGTGTGTGTGTGTGTGTATGTATGTATTTATTTGTTTTTTGAACAACATCAACCCTGGGAAAATTATTTAATTTGCCCATTTCCTCAAATATAAAATGAGAATAATAATAGAATGTCCCAGGGTTGTAGAATGTCCCATCTAATGAAATAACAATTGTAAGGTATTTAGCATAGTGTCTAGCATAGTATTTAGCAAAGTTAGCTATTTATCATTATTATCAATTATTTTAGTTTTTATTAATATGTGGGACTGGACCTATGTTTTCATCAGTATACAAGTTGCCTTGATCACTAAGAGGTTGAATGATTGCTGCACCATCACATAACCAGAATGTGGCAAAGACTAGCGTTTGAACGTAAGACATTCCTAACTCCAGGGGAAGCATGCTATAATGCTAGCTATATGTCCTTGGTGCAAACCAAAAATTTTAAAGAGCAGAACTTAAAAAAAAACCAGGTCATTTCAAGTTGTCACACTTGGACCTCCTAGCTTTTTTACTATCTCTATCTATAAAGAGGATAGTAACTACATTTTTATTTTCTCTCTCCTCCAGTGAATAACAAATGTTTGATAAATGAATAGATGAATCCTTTTTATGATTTCAGTGATATGTGATTCAACATGACATCTATTCTAGAAGTGTTTTCCCAACCTTTCACTCTCATTGGCAAGTCGGATTCTCCAAGACATGGAAGCTTATCTCTCAGAGTTTTAGAGTATACTTAAGGTAATAGGAGATGTTGAGAATAGTTCTTTAATATTCTAGTTCATGAGCCCCTACTGGTATGAGTCTATGAATACAGGTAGATAATTAGCTTTTTGAAAATAGTATTTACCAAGATGATATAGATAAATAGGTAGTACATCCCACCAAAAGTCTTTGACACATTCTCTCACAAGTAAATACATACTCCAGAGAAATGTGGACTCATTCTTAGAGAACATATATGGAAAGGAATAATTCACATCTTCTTGTTGGAAATTACCTCCACTACCACCACCCCCTCCACTTAGAAGGGGAAAAAAGAAGTTTCCCTTAGGCAAAGTGTGACTTTTCTTTTGGGTTCCTTAAAAAGACTCTTTTCAGGGCAGCAAGGTGGCACAGTGGATAGAGTACCAGCCTTGAAGTCAGGAGGACCTGAGTTCAAATCTAATCTCAGATACTTAACACTTCCTAGCTATGTGACCCTGGGCAAGTCACTTAACCCTAATTCCCTCAAAAAACAACAACAATAACAACCACCACCAACAGCTACCACAAAAACAACAAGACCCTTTTCTAAGCTGCCTCTTGTCATGTGTGTAGTTCGTCTTTGGCTTCCAATGCAGAAACTGCCACCAGCGGAAAGTCCAAACTCCCTAGACCTTTTGCAACTCACAAACTCCTCCTTTGGCCAAAAGAGAGGAAAAAGTAATAACAAGGTGTCCCCTCTATGGGGACATCCTCCAATAATCATTTCTTTTACAGGGACTTAGCTCAAAGGATTTTTATCACTTCAGCTTTCAGAAATTCTAATCTCTCACTTCCAGACTGACTTAGTCTTTAGGCCCACAAATTGTGAATAAGTTTTCTCAAATAATCCTAACACATTTCCTGTGAAATCATTCCAATTTATCTAATGGAATCTAATGCTTAGTCATTGGTCTTGCCTAAAGTGTCTAGACATGCTTGAGACCTGCTTAGTATATTAGAACATGAACCCTGACTTTACAGTAGAAAGAAATTGAAGTTTCTTCCTCTTTACCAATGCTCTTCAATTTTTTGATTAATATATCACATTTGGGTATTCTGTTGACTCAAAAACTGTTGACTTGCTTTGATTACTGCTGACACATAGATATCTCCAGAGAATTAATACCTTGATACTTTGAGTTGTCAATCATTTAAATATTTTTTCTTTTTAATTGGAAAAATTATAGAGCAGATAATGATTGCAGGTTCTCTCCTGGAAACTCCTCTCTTTGTCTCTCTCTGTCTCTGTCTCTCTGTCTCTGTCTCTGTCTCTGTCTGTCTCTCCTTCTGAGTGTCTCTCTATCTCTCTTTCTGTGTCTGTCTGTCAGTCTTTCTCTTCTCTCTCTCTCTACTGGGGACATCATCTCTTTTCTTATCTTCAACTATGACTTTTATGAACATGATTTCCCCAAACTATGACATTTCTACAAATAACTAACTCCAATTTCCCCTAAGATTCAAGTCTTTATTTCTGCTGAACATCTCTACTTTGATACTATATCCTTTAATTCTAAAATTTAATGTAACCAAAAATTACCCTCCCCCCAAATTTCTTCTTCTCAACTCTTTCCAAGCATTTTGCAACAACCAATAAATGGTTGTTGAATTCAATTTTGAGCAATAAAAAGGGACCAGGAAAACAAGAATTTATTTTATTTTTTACTCTTCAATTTTGCCTATGGATAGCACTGGATCCAGGAAATTTTTGTGAAAGCAAACAAACAATCTTCCCCTCCCCTTCAAAATTCATGATATTTAGAACATGCTGTATCCCTTCTGAGCCCATTTGGAAGGCTTCTAATAAATCCACATGCAAAAATTCCAATGGCAAATAATAATAGGCTTTGAAAAGCTCTTCAAGTACATTGTATTTGTACTAGATAACTCATGCAAAAGAAATACAATGAGCTAAGCCCAGGATTAATTTCAAGTCACCTCCCTTTTTGTTTAAAGGAAACCTATGCTGCTTCATTTCTGAGACAAGCTTGGACTGAATTTTGGTTGACTTTTTAATGAGGTCCATCCAATTTGCCAGATGTCTTTGGCTAAAAAATAAAAAATAAAAATATAATGTCCCTTTTTTTTTTTTATAATTATATAGACCAAAGATGTGATGGTAGAGTCCCATTAATAAAAGCAAATGTTGGACACCAATTTGATCTTCCCAATGAAAGATTATAAGAGTCCTGTTGATAGCTTGGCATAACTATTTTAATTGTCCACCTTACTATAAAGACATTCTTATAGTTACACTTAGTTTCCCCTTCTTCTTCCCATGAATGTGCAATTTAAAAATCCTCTTACTTGATAGAAGGCTGAAGAAGTAATCTAGAAATTACTCATTTCTTCCTTTGTCTCTCTGTTTCTCTGTCTCTGTCTCTTTCTCTCTGTTTCTTTCTGTCTCTCCTTCTGAGTATCTCTCTATCTCTCTTTCTGTGTCTGTCAGTCTTTCTCTTCTTTCTCTCTCTTCTTTACTGGGGACATCATCTATTTCCTTGTCTTCAACTATGACCTTTATGCAAAAAAAAAGATTTAATCAAAATCTTTTTTGAGTTTCCATTTATAAGGCAGCACCAAAATATCTTTAAAAGAATATAAAAGTATTTTTATGGATAAACACCTCTATACTTTTATTGAAGTTATAAAGCCTGGGTAGAGGGTAAAATAGGGAGAAGCTTGGATTATTTAAATTGAGCACTTAAATGTTTAAGGTATAGAACTATAATTACATTGTTATTAATTCCCATTTACAGAGAATTGGACCAGTTTATTTTTCAAAACCTGCCTTGGTTCCAACCATGAGTGAAGAAAGTCTTGGTATAGTAGAAAAGAGAAATTAGAGGATCTCTATTCAAATCCTAGCTCTGGCACTTAGAGTGTAACTATGAGTGACTGTCTGTCTGTAACTTCTCTGGGTCTCGCTTTCCTCAGCTGCAAAATAAAGGAGTTAAATTCATTGACTCCTAAGTTGACTTGCAGCTCCAAATTCTACAATTCTATAATTTCTATATGTTGGTATTGACTAATAAAACAATTTTGCATAGAGTAATATGACTTAGATATCATGATGACCACTGGATCACCAATTTTGCCATTTGTTTCACTTACAAAATGCTTTCTAACTATTAAATAATCAAAGCCCTAGTGCATTGAGAACATAGAGTATAAATCTCGAACATATGCTCTGGTGATAGGAAGATTCTTGCTCATTTCCTACTTGAATGTGAGTCCTAATAAACTCTGGGACTGTTGCCCTGCATCCCATTCCAAGAATTTCTTTAATGCCTTTGAGAGGCACTTAGGAAACTGTCCTCCTTGGGGCTGCACAAGCTGCTGGCTAAAAGCTAAATTACCTTCTACTCCAGCTGGGTCTAAGTTTCTGACTTAGCTACCAAGGCAGAATGAATCTTTGAATCTAGGGAACCAAATAGGGTAACTGGAGCAGGCATTAATTTTCATTTTAACATAAGTAAAATAATCAGCTTTCTTTTTTCAAAAGCATAGCATAAATTTGAAATACTAAACAAGCAACCATCTATGAAGAATCTACTGTATGCTCTCTCCTATAGTCAGCTGGCTAAAACAAAAATGAAGTGCTGTGAATAATTATACACTGTAAATTAATTGTAATAATTATAATAATTCATATTTACTCAATGCTTTAAGGTTTGAAAAGCACTTTATATATTATTTCATTTAATACAAAAACATGATGAGATAGGTGTTATTATTATCTCCATTGTATAAATAATAAAACAGAGGGGCTAAATGATTTGCCTTAGATTATAGTGATTCAGTGTCTGAGGCAGGACAAACCCTAGTTTCATGATTTCAAGTCCAGTTCTCTATCCACCAAATTATCCATCTGACTAATACTATTCATTATGGTAGCAAGATAAATGTAATTTATAAAATCTATGCTTTGTAGTAAGACTTGATAAAATGAATGGAGGTATGAAAAACACACAAAAAAGCAGAATATAAACAACTACCTGTACCTACTGTCCCATATCTACAATTTTTATGTGAATTATTTATATATGTGTGAAGGAAATCCTGATGAGATTTATAATGTAATAGTCTAGGTAGGATTTTAAAATTATACATTACAGCAGACCATATCTGTATAATTATACAATTGCTTAAAAAGCATAGCAGGGGCAGCTAGGTGGTGCAGTGGATAGATCACCAGCCCTGAATTCAGGAGGACCCAAGTTCAAATTTGGTCTCAGACACTTAACACTTCCTAGCTGTATGACCCTGGGCAAGTCACTTAACCCCAGCCTAAGAAAAAAATAAAATAAAAAATAAAAAAAGCATAGCAAATACAAAAATCCCATTGAATTTATTGTTTGTTGGCTATAAAAAAGCATTTAATTCAATATGATGAAATATCAGCTTAAAGACTTTCAATAAAATGTTTCTCATTTGAAAGTCAAAATTACTTAAGATTTCTTGAGTAATATAATGAAAGAGATAACTTTGACAATCTCCTCTGATTATATGAAGATATGAAATAGATACACATGCTCTCTAATGGTGTTTGTCCTAGTCATGGCAGATGCAGCTGCAGCATAGAGGATAGATAAAAGAGAGATTCTCTGTTAACTCAAGGAAATCCCTCTAAAAATATAATTAGCAGAATATATAAACCTCCTCAACCTGTATGACTCTTACTCATAAATCCTGCATCAGGTATCTACCCAATTTACTGGAAGCTTTTCTCTAGAACTATTGAAATGTTTTAGTAGCAATAGAATGTGGGGATGGGGCTATCTATCTATTATCCTTGACTCTGGCTTCATGACTGACCAGGCTACTTTCTTTTTCAGTTATACATCTTTTTGATGATAACTTCTACTCTCTATCTTCTTTCCTATTCACTGGTAATTTGTTTTTACATATTCATATCTACCTTACAAATCTTACATATCTACCTTACAAAACTTTGTCTAACTCATGACTTTAATTCATCAACAATTACAGTATTCCATGACTCGTAGTAATAAGATAGGAATAAAAAAAATACTGTTTTAAAAAATCTGGGCCTTAGTTTCAGAAAGTAACCTGAAGACATTAAAATACACATTCTTGGAGAATAGGTCTCTTTAACTCACTCAGTATAGTAATATAACAGCCATTGATGGGTCAGATTCCATTATTGGTCAACACCAAAATTTAGATCTGTTTATTCCATTTCTAACTTGAGCTGCTTTGCTCCTCTGTAAGCAGGCAGATGGTCCCCTCCTCCCAGGGTTTATCATATTGGTGCCAAATAGTATAGTCACCCAATCAACTTTACCCCCATTGCCCCTCAGAACTCCTGAAATTAAGCTTTAACATCCTCTGATAGCCAGGCTTATTGGTAGGTGCCAACATGTTCACTTAGAATCGTTTTATCAAAGGAAATACAACCTGTTCTCCTTCTGGCCCCAGATTAAAAACTGTACTTTAGTATCTGAATAGGTTACCCTTGACTCTCTTACTAGAATATAACTTTCCTGAAGGCATAGGCTGCATCATCTTTGTATCCTTTATTTCATAAATAGAAAGCATTCAAAAATTGTCTTTTAGTTTTATGACTTGGGAAATAATGATACTTACCTTCATGTTTTTAAAGGGATGTTCAGAAGAGATAAAAGCAAGATTGATTCCTATGTTATTAGAAATAAGTAGATGACTCAGTGGATATAGTGCTAAGTCCTGGGTTCAAATATGGTTTCAGATATTTATTAACTGTGTGATACTAGGCAAACAATTTAATTTTTTCCTGCTTCAGTTTCTCCATTGGCAAAATGGGGATATTGAAAATAATGATAGCATAAAGGTAGGAACCTCCCAAGGTTGTTGTTGGGATACAATGTGATAATATTTGTAAAGTTCTTCATGAACCTTAGTTAAACTGTTATTGTTAGTATTATTGTTATTCCTGGCAGGCAGAGCTAGGAATATTGGTGAAAAATCTCAAAGAGCAAAATTTACACTTCACTGAAGAAAATAATCTTCGCTTTCTAAATACATAATATGCTACCACAAAAGGCAGTGAAGTCCACCTCATTGGAATATGTTCAAAGAAAACCTGTCAGGGATAGCATAGAGGTGATTATTTTTCAGGCACAGATTGCCTTGCTGACCTCCTAGTTTCCTTCCTACTATAAAGGTGATTCTCTCTGTGTTGTATTCTTAATCATCAATGGTATTTACATGCAATTGACTAACCTTCAAAAGTCCTTAAAACTTCATTCTCTTGGTAGTTTAAGTATTTTGCTTTTATAGGAATAGTTGTCTGCTTTCAGTTGTTATAATCTCAGCCCTGCTTCTTATATTATCATTCCTACTGAGTTAGAGAAATCACATAGAGAATTGGTTGGGAGAAATGAAATGACAGAAGACCTTATTGATTTTGGATCACTTCCAAATAGAAGTAAGACAAAGGCGATAATACTTTCAAGAAATTGACTGTGAAAAGTTGCTAAACATATGAGGGAGTCTTGCTACCTAGATTTCACAGAGTAGGTTTGGGCCATATCCAGCCTCCCCAATGATTGTTGGGAGGGATCGAAAAATTCAAATTGAAATACTTTGGACCAATATCAAGAAGGAGGAGAAACCATCTGGAGAAATGGATGATGCAAGGCCATATGCTTGGGAGGAGGTCAAAGGAAAGGCAATGGATTCAGTGGCCAGAGAGAGAAAAAAAAAAGATAGCTTGATGGGCTTTGCTTCCATGACTCCTCAATAACAGCAAACACTTGGGAAAATCATCAGGTCACATTGTAAACAGCACATTCTAAGAAATGATGACAGATCCATTTGTTTGCTGTTTGGATCGACAGGAACTCATAAAATGAACAAAGGCACATGATCAGAATTGTCCCACAGTAAGATTTCTTTAAAAATTGCAAGCTCAGGCTTTGTTTATAAGAGAGAATGCTATCACATTCAAACTTACAAAATTAACAAATAAATGACTAGTTAGATAAATAATTCATATTTTAATTGCTGACAGACATCTTAAGCAAGATATTTTCTATCTCTGGGATCTTTAATTTATCTTTTTTCCCTCTCAAATCAATAACATTATGATACTTTTGTGAAGTCATCTGTTTGTTTTATTTGTTATAGGTAAACATCACTATATATTAATTGTGTGATAAAAATAAAATATAATGAAATTTCTCTAAAAAAAGAAGTTGGCTACTGAAGTGTGGTAAATTATGGCAGCAAAGATATCCAGAGTGGATGAATTCAAAGAGATGGGCCAACAAAGTGTTAATGAGTGAAGAAAAGAATTAGAGAAAGGAGGATAACTTTGTATTAGGTCAAGTATACCAATTTTTGCTGTCAAAGCTTAAAAGCTGGGCTGTTAGCAGTTAGGAATGGTTATTATTCTTATGAGAGAGAGAGATGGTCCTTAGAATTAGCAGTGGAGATCAGCAAAAAAGGTAGTTAATCTAAAAGGCTTGCAGTTAAATCCAAGGGGCAGAAAGAGGGGGATTCCATATCATCAGACATAGCAGAAGCAAGAGTTAGTAAGTTAAAGATGGGATGAAAGTACAGGAGTAGGAATTCAGTCAAAAGCTAAGGTTCAGGATAAGCTGAAAAGATAAAGACAGGAATTCAATGCTATCAAATAAATAATTTAACCCAATCACTGAAATCTTTGCATCCACTTATAGTATATTTCTTTGAAGAACAGTAGAGTTGATAGTACATGAAATTAGGGGTTGGAAAGATTAGGATTCAAATGTTTTCTTTGCTAGTTAATACTGACATATAGTCTTGGGCAAGACACTTCTTTCACATGTCAGACTCAGCCTTCTCATATGTAAAAAGAAGAGAAATATCTTGTGAAGTTCAAATGAACTGACTATTACTCTAATGCCATCTGCCATTCTTTCTTTCTTAAAAGGATAGAATTGCCAGAATCTTGGCACTCCATACAAAAAAAAATAATTACAACAGGTGAATTTAAAAATGATGGACAAAGTGGCTCCTAAAAACAGTAATACAGCCTTAACGGAACAGTTCAGCACTGGAATTTTTACTGCTTATCAGCTGAAAATAAGCTGAGAAATAGCGGGCCAAAGTATTGAAAAGGCCAGAGGAAACAGCAATGAGGAGTGATAAGATATACCCTTTGTATTTAGAAGTTGCTTTTTTGTTCTTTGACCTATTTTGTATTGTGTGATTTATCTTTTCAGGCTTAAATGAAAAATTAAATAATTTCTGTTTTATTATATGAAAATACCTTTTTTTAAAAATCTAAAACACAGGTAAGAATAGAATAACATATCCTTGAGATTTCAAGCTTTTCCACACATAAAGTTGTCCATTATTGATGACTATATTGACACACTGGCTACTCAACATGCTAAGCTTTTTCTCCTTTCTCCTCTAGCTCTTGATAACCAACCTACCCTAACCCAAATCTCTCTGTTTCAGTCTTTCTGTCTGTCTGTATCTATTACTTGTCTGCCTGTCTGCCTTTCTCTCTCACATAGCCACCCCCATATATCACTATTCATCTTGGAGGCAGAAATAGAAAAAAAAGTCTAAAGGAGACACTATATAGCTTCTTCAGGGTATAAAGAAAATATTCCAACTGTAGTGGGAATGTTATTTATTTAACCCTTATTTAAACCTATCAGCTGTGTGGCCATCGGTAAATCACTTAAGATTCAATGGACTCTTAAGAAAAAAGAGTCTAATTCTGTTATCATCCTTTACAAGGCACTTCTGACACCCAAATGACAATTTGTGAGCTAAATTTATGTTTATAGGGCTCAAGAACAGAAAATTAAATTCTTCAAATGTACAAAGAATTTTTCATTAAAAAATAAGATCTAAAATTCAGTTCCCAATATCAGTTACTTTGATATGCCAACCTTATTTATTCCCTTCAAGAAATGTTTTATGTGATGAATGTGGCATATGTTAAAAGCCTAATTGTTTGAAAATGTAATGCAAGATGTTTCAGAGGCAAAAAATGGCCAACATGAACAATCTATAGGCAGTATGAAACTGTGGATAGACAACTGGCCTAAGAACGAATTAGATAGGATTCAAGTTCCACCTTTGATATGTAATGGCTATGTTACCCTCAGCAAGGTTCCAGGACCTAGAAGTGTATAGGTCTAGAACCCCTGACTGCAAAACTCTCCAGTGTCCCAGAAGTCAGATTAAAATGTAATTGGAAAAGAGCACAAATATCATATTTTTAAAATTATCAAAGAAAACTATCCTAATATTAAATCTAAAAGGTGAAATTAAAAAATGAAATAATTTACTAATTACCTATTGAAAGAGATCCTAAAATGAAAATTCCCAGAAATATTATAGCCAAATTCCAGAGCTCTCAGGTTAAAAAGAAAATATTTCAAGCAGCCAGGAAGAAACAAGAAATTGAATAATATGGAGGTACTGTTAGGATCACACATGATATAGCAGCTGCACATTAAAGGGGGATTGGAATATATTCTTGAAAATGAAGAAGCTAAGATAACAGTCAAGAATGATCTATCCAGCAAAATTGAATATAATCCTTCAGGGGGAAAATGGATATTTAATGAAAAGAGGACTTTTAAGCATTCCTGATGAAAAGTCTAGAGATAAGTAGAAAATTCTATATTCAAACAAAAATGTCATGAGAAACACAAATAGGTAAACATGAAAGAGTAATCATATCTATCAGAAATGATAAATGCTAGAGGGAATGAGAGAAAAGTAATTATAGCAATGAATTGTTGGTAGAGTAGTAAACTGGTCTGATCATTTTGGAAACAATTTGGGGGTAGATTCAAAAGTCTATCAAACTGTACATGTCCTTTGACCTAGCAATACTATTGTAAGGTCTATACTCCAAAGAAATAAAAGAAAAGGAAATGGACCTATATGTACAAAAATATTTATAGCAACTCTTTCTATAGTGGCAAATAATTGGATATAAAGGGAATGTTCCTCAGTCGGGGAATGGCTGAGTTGTGGCATATGATAAGGATGGAATGTTATTATGCTCTGGTAAATGATGAGGGGGGTGGTTCAGAAAAACATGGCAAGATCTGGTTAAGTTGATGCAAAGTAAAGTGAGAAGAATTGGGAGATCACAGCAGGATTGTAATGATTATTAACTATGAAAGACTTGGCTCCTCTTATCAATATAATGATCCAAGACAATTTCAAAGAATACATAATGAAAACAATCCTATACACCTTCACAGAAAGAACAGATGAACACTGAATGAAAATTGAAGCATGATTTTCTTACTTATTTTTTCTTGATTTTTTGGGGGGGTATATAGCTAATATGGATATGTTTTGCATGGTTTCAAATGTATAGTTGAAATCAGAGGGGTGGAACTAACATTAAGGAGAACTAGGGAAAAACTTCTTGCAGAAGGTAAGACTTTAAATGAGACTGAAGGAACCTAAGGAAGTCAAGAGGCAGCAAAGAGATGAAGAAGAATTTCAAATAGTGGGGCAGCCTAGGAAAATGCACAAAATTTGTAGAGAGAGAATGAAATAAATCATTTAGCACTTTGTAAAACTATGCTTTTGTTATAATTTATATGTATGGGTTGTTTTTAGCTTTACAAAATGCTTTCTGTATTCTGAGATAGGAAATAAAATACATACATACATATGTATGTGTGTGTGTCTCCATTTTAGGGATAATTCTATAAATTGATACACATAAGTGCTATTTTACGTAAGTCACAACTTTGCTTAACCTCAGGTTATAACCTGTATATGTGTAGAGCAGGAGGGTTAGACTAGATGGCTAAAGACTCAGATGGAAAAAAATTATGATTTCAAGGCCTGAAAGAATTAACAGTTTTGAACATTATAATAGGAAAGGTGCTTTAAATATTGTGAAAATCCGAGTCCAGGTATTTCTTTTATTACTTAGAATTTAAAACTTTCTTTCTTAGATACACATTTACACATGAAATATATTTGCTATCAAATAACCTTCCAAAGATACTCTGCTTCCCTTCCCCTGCCCCTGTACTCCTGGGGAGGGAAAGGGCTAACTTGTGTGGCCATTAACAGAGCTCTAGGCCATTACAGAAAGAAAGCTAGAGGTGTACCTTACCATTTCTGGAGCCAACAGAAGGGTTCTTTAAGTTTAGGATCCACTTTTTCTCCTGTAGGTTTATTTACCATTTATGTTATTCATACTCATTAAGGAATTTCTAGCAGCCTTGGTTCAATCTGTTGCTAAAAAGTTAAACTTATATTGTCAGCATTGCTTCACTGTATGCACACGAAGGGACTCATAATGTATGTGACAGTTGACTCACTTAAATCACCTAATTAATTTTTTGCAGTCTTGTATAAATATCATAAAGTAGCTATAGAAATGAAAGATGGTTTCAAGTTAAATTTGACTCCACTGAACTCACACAATCAGCCAAGTTAACTTATATTTCATCTTGCCAGACATTATAGTAAGTTGTTTTAAAAGCAAAGATTAAATAAAAGTGTATCTCTTTCAGTTTTTGTTTTTAATTTCTTCTCATGAAATCCTACTGATTTCTTAATACTTTATCTTTTTTAGTGAAAACATTATACTATTTATTGTTAGATTAATCTACCTAAAATTATACATTTTATGTGTTTACAAAAATTATCTTTATATTTTATATCATTTCTATCCACCATTTTAAAACATCTAAATAATGCCGTTATTGGAAATTGGGTTTTTCTTTTTTTTTTTCTTTTTTTGGCTTTAGCTTCTTGTTGAATGCATTAGTGCCTTAATTGGAACATTCACAATGGACCAAAATTAATTTAAATGTTTATAGCAGAAACTATTTAGGTTACCAACAGTTTTTCACGTTCTTCCTTGTATTCTTAATTACTTCAAAAGAACACCTTAGTCTTTCTGAAAAGTGATAGCCCAAGGAAAAATCCAGATAGTATAACACATCTTTGAACAATGGCAATCACAATTATTTAAAAAAAACACACGGAGTATATATGTGAGGGAGTTTATGCTTGTATTCAGGTAAGGTAACTGGAGCTAAGGTGGAAGATGAGTAATGCGCTGTTAACCATGATTTTTTTTTAGTTATATAATGAATTGTAGTATTCAATTAAGTTAAACATTTATTTAGTGCTTAGCAAGACTCTGGTGTCTTTAATAAATGTTTCTCTCCTCCTTCCTTCCTTCCTTCCTTCCTTCCTTCCTTCCTTCCTTCCTTCCTTCCTTCCTTCCTTCCTTCCTTCCTTCCTTCCTTCCTTCCTTCCTTCCTTCCTTCCTTCCTTCCTTCCTTCCTTCCTCTATCTCTCCCTCCTTCCCTCCTCCTCCTCCTCTTTCTCCTCTCCTCCTCCTCCTCTTCCTCCTCCTCCTCCTTATTCCTTCTTTTTTTCTTCCCTCACACTGTCAATCTATGTGTGTCTGTCTCTGCCTGTCTGCCTGTGTCTGCCTATGTGTGTGTGTCTCTCTCTTTGCCTCTCTCTTTTTCTCTTTTCCTTCTTCCTGCTTCCTAGGTACCAGGCATACAAAAATGAAAATGATACATAATCTGCCATCATGTAGCTTACAATTTTATGGGACTGGGTAAACAATCTTAACAGAAATATGTGTGATGCATGGTAAATGTCATAAAGACACAGGAAAAAGTCAAAGTATCCTAAGGCATTTTAAGGAGGGAAAAATCACTTTCAGATAGAGGAAGCTGGAATGTTTTTGATTTTGGAAGGTCACACCTGAAAAGAGGCCTTGAAGGAACAGAATATTTATCTAGGAGAAACACTGATATCTTTCAAATCTTTAAGATAGCTATGAAGATTATTACACATATTAAACATAAAGCAGACAAACTTGGAGAAATTAAAAGGCAATATGAACTGTGGAAGTCACCAAGCTACACAGGAATAAGCGTTGACTCTGAAGTCTGAGAAGGTTCAATGCTACATCACACATTTATATGTGTATGACTTTAAGAAAATCACTTAACCACGCTAGGCCAGATATTTAACCAGAGGGTCTCTGAGATCCTTTTCAGATTTAGAACTATGATCCTTAGAGATTTCATATATTGTTCATATATATAAATGAGAAGGGAGAGAGAAAGAGAGAGAGGGAGAGATGATAAATATAGGTTTTCTACAAGTCCCTGGATATTCTACAACCAGGTAAGTTTGGGAAATTTAACTGCATCATCAGTGTTCTAATGTCCTTCTCCATCTCCTGCTAGAGTCAAAAGCATGACCATTTACAAAATATACTTTCATTCTTGGAAGAAACCTTCCATATAGCAAGGAAATGGATGTATACCTACTTACATAATACCAGAGCCAAAAGATTACGTCTTGTCACAGATGAAAGCTTCCCCTTCCTATGACTTCTATATACCTTACATCCATCTAGTTATCTATTAATTTCTGAGGCTCAATTACAAAATTCCTATGTGCAGCCCTGTACTTTGGCTCTGTCTCTGTCAATGCAACATGAAATGAAATTTTTATCACTGAATTACATTCAACCTACAAAATAAAAATGATTGGCTGTATATAACTGTATATATGTATATAACTGAGAAAAAGATCTTAAAGTCCACTTGAGGAATGAGCAATCTTCCTTCAAGGTCTAAATAGACCAAATTAACATTATTATCAACACATAGCATTGTGAAACATATTCATAGCCTGTATCTTTAAAAATAGCACCTTGTCTTAGTTACTTTTTTTTTCTTATAAAAACTCTACTACATTGTTATGGAATTCTGTTTCCTAATTAATACTAAGTATAAACCAACTATATGTGTGCAATTAGGTCATTAGGGATTTTAAAATTGCTAGATTTCTTCATTTTTCTCTCCATCTGTTTCTATTTATTATTATTTCAGTATGTAATGCATTTGGGGGTACAGCTGATATTTCAACATTATTTTCCTATATCCAGCCTTAATCATAACTCTTATATTTGAAAGGTGCATTAGAGCATGAAAGCATGCATATGAAGAAAAAATATTTTGCTCAACCATCCACACATCACATAACAGCTGCAGATTATTTAATACCTAATCTTCATTTTAATTTTTTATTTTGAAGTAGGATAGCTCTCATGATTTTATCAGCAAATCTACTCTGATATATTTTTTCCTAGTAAACTAACTTTTCCTAATCTGAATGCTGATCATATTTTCTACTGATAATAGGTTGTTGCTCTAAAATACAATATCAGTCCTGACTCAAAGAATCAATAGGCTTTGTTTGAACTCTAGTTAGGTTTCCTCTTTGAATAGAGTTGGACAAAGGTAATGCTATCTATGTTTGTGGAAAGGAAATACTTTACTTCCACCTCTCAATGACCCATAAACAATTAGGAACAGCACTGAAAAGCAGGGCCCATATTGTTTTAGCTAGAAGATAAGTTGATTTGACATAGGATTTAACAGGTATTCACCCAAGGGCTCTCACAAAACCAGTGAAACATATAATCCATGGAACTTCAATAAACATACTGAGGTTACTTGTTTTTGCTCTCTATTCAAATAAATATGTAAATTATCTTTTGGGGAGCAAAATTGTTGCTGGTTCAACAATAGAAAATATAGATCCTTACAAGAGAATATGAGATTTTAGTTAGGGGTAGGTGGAAATAGTGATTTCTATAATACCAGGATGCTACTGGCTAATTGCCAAAGTTTCTAGTACCCCTTCTTTATAGGATTATAGATGTAGAAATGGAAGTGACCACAGAGACCAGTTCCTTCATTGTATACATGAAGAGGCTGAAGTCCAGAGAGGTTAAGCAATTTGACCAAATTCACACTGAGTAGTATGTGCTCCAATCTCTTTTTCTGCTACATACAGAATTTGTCTTCTGCCTCTACATCCAACACACACATTTATATATATACATACATATACATATATAGTAAGCTATATATAATACACATATATAGATATAAGAGACTAACTGTTATTCAGAAAATCTGGAAAGTTTCTAATTTATATGATTTGGGAGGAAAAGCAAGAAAAACAGTTTGTCAGATTTCAGAGAAAATATATTTATAAACTGGCAGTAATATTGGATCACTAGAATGTTGGATAGCTCTGCAAACAAGGACACGGACAGACAGATAATACCATTTTTGAAGGGGTTATCATACACAGATCACAGGTAGTAGTACTGATGCCTTTTATTTTATGTAGTATTTTGCAGTTTTGAAAAGGTACCTTGATACATACTATCGTGCATGTGAAAATATACATAGCAAAGGGTACTATAAAATACTTCCCCTGGAATTGGGTATGAACTCTGGCTCCTTTCTATGTGACATGTACTATGGCCCTTGCTCAAGGGTGTGTGTGTGTGTGTGACAGAAAAAGAGCGAAGTTACATGAGAAATACTCCAGTTCAGGACTGCATGTGGCCTACAACATTCTCTAGTGCAGCTTGAACCAGATTAAAAAAGTAGTTGGGAAATACTAACTAAATGAAAATATAACAAATCATAGAAAGTATTAAAATTTTAAAGTAATTATACATCGCATAGGCATTTTTCCATATGGACTCTTTTCTGCTTCAATCTCTTCTGCTACATACAGAAATCATAATTATACAAAAAACCCAAAAAAAACAAAAACAAAAAAAAACAAACTTCTCTTTATCATGAAGCATCATGGTAAGCAGTAATATGTTTAGACCAACCACTCCATAAATTTTGGGAAAATTACTATTTTCTCACTCTTTTACAGTATTTCTTAATTCTTTTTTATGTTTTGTGGATTCCACTATTGCTCTTTTATGTAATTGTTGTTGTTTAGTTGTTTTTAGTCATGTATGACTCTTCATGACCTCCTTTGAAGTATTCTTGATAAAAATATTGGAGTAATTTGCCATTTTCTTCTCCAGCTCATTTTACAGATGAGAAAACTGAGGCAAATTAGTAAATATCAAGTCTTTCTTTCTGATTCCAGGTCCAGGACTCTATTCATCCATTTTTGCTTTACATGTCACCACTGGTTCTACCTAAGGTTTTCCCTTTTCCAAAATATTTTCTTCACTTCATCTTGAAGCTTATGACATATGTGTATATGTACATACACATATTTGTATATACATAAACATATTTGTTTATTTATTATTATGTAAGTAAAGACAATCACAGCTATTAAATATTTCAACATTGAATTGTGAGGATTTTATTTGGGGTCTAAAATGTTATAACCTAGTCCTGGTTCTACCACTTACTAGCTATCTGAATTTAGGCAACTTATAGGATTATAGAAACTTTAATTTTATTTTAAATATTATTTTATTTTTTCCAATTACATTTAAAGACAATTTTAACATTCTTTAAAATAAATTAAATCCAAATTTTCTTCCTCTATCTTCACTCCTCCTCTCCAAGGTGATAAACAATGTGATATGGGCGATACATGTGAATCCATGTAAAACAACTTCCCATATTAGTCATGTTGTAAAAGAAGAAACAGATCAAAGGAAAAAAAAACACACAAAAAAGTGGGAAAAAGTATGCTTTGATCTGCATTCAGACTATCATTTCTTTCTCTGGATGTGGAAAGTATTTTTCATCATGGGACATTTGGAATTGTCTTAGGACCTTATATTGAGAATAGCTGTTATTCATAATTGATCATCATACAATATTGCTGTTACTGTGTACAATGTTCTATTGGTTTTGTTCACTTCACTTTGCATCAGATCGTGTAAGTCTTTTTAGGTTTTTCTGAAGTCAGTCTGCTTGTCATTTTTTGTAACTCAATTATATTTCATTGCATCATATACCAACTTGTTCAGTCATTCCCTAGTGGGTGGGCATATTTTTCTCCATTTTTAATTCTTTGCTACCACAAAAAGAGCTGCCATAAATATGTTTTGCCTAAATAGATCATTTTCTTTTCTTTTTTGGATCCCTTTGAAATACAGACCTGGTAGCAACATTGCTAGGTCAAAGGATTGGTCTACATGATGTCTGAGATTATTCTCAATTCTAAAACTCTGTGTGTGTGTGTGTGTGTGTGAAAGCATTGTCTAGCAAAGTATTATATTGATTTTTCTTAGCTCTGAAAAAATTAAAAATTCTTGTCAACTCAATTTTTAATCTGAGTTTATTTATGTGGTAAATACATATCTGGAAGAAACATGAAAAATGTTGATAATTTGTTGTTTCATTCACATTATACTAAACACCTGGGTCTTGGGAAAGGATAGAATGTTTGATGCACTCTTAAAATATTTTTCTCTGGTTGGTTAATATTATGAAGACAGCCTGTTAATAGCATCAGTATTTTAAAATCCTGTGGCCCTAAAATTAAAAACCCTAACCTTGAATTTTTTTCTTCTGACTACATTTTATGATATCCAAGCCAATTGAAGGGAAGATGCTAAAATTCTCTGGAGACTCGTATTAAAAGTGAAAGATAATTAGGATTATAGTGGAACATATAATTGAAAAATTAAAGGATCTGGGAGCAGAAAAATATGCAATCCTTGATGGAGATAAGCTTAGACCTTCTGGAAAGGAGAAAGGAAGACCGCTAATGGGGATAGAGAGAAGTTATAATGTGAATCATTTTTGGGAATTGAGGAAGTGCAGTTCACAACAAGACTGAAATGAATGCATGGGCACCTGTGTCTTTGTAGAAAATCTTGCAAAGCCTTAACCTGGGGTTCTATCAGAGCCTTTGCAAGCATACAACACCTTTGTGAATGGATGTTATGCCCATTTTGGAGGGAGAAGCATTAGCACAGAGAGATAAAATAAATATTTGGAGGGTCATGCAGTGTGGCTGAGAAAGAACAAAGAAGTACTGATGTTTGCATCAAATGGATGTGGGAGGCAGGCTGTTTCCAGCTTTGGAGGAGAAATCATCCCTATAATCTTTGTTTTTGTAATGGTTAAAGACCTTCCAAAGACAGTAAGAGATGCGTTCTTTACATTCTTCAGAATTGAAATGGTGAAAATGTTTCACAACATGATAAAAAAGACTGGACTTTGTAAACAAAGATGGAGTGAGAAAGAACAAAGATGCTAGATTGATAAATATAAGACATAAAAATGACAAAAAATAAATCTAAAAATATACTGGGTTTTATGACAACTTTTCTGTATTGGTTAGTAGTTATATCAGTTTCAACGAACAATGATTTCTTTGGAGATAGAAGAGAGAAAAGTCTTTATGAAGGAAATAATTCTTCCATGTTTGTTACCATTGTTATCTTCCCATCACTACTTTATATACTCACTAAAAACATGGCTTTTTAGTTCTTATCAAGTCAAATGAGAAAGTAATTATTAGGTATCTATTATATATTTGCATTTCTTTGTATCCTCAGGATTACAGAGCACCTGACATATAGTAAGTGCTTAAATGTTTTTTGTTGACAGATTGGTTCACTAAGTACTAATGAAAGAAGAGATACCCCCTAAAAGTGTATGATATAATCCCTGTCTTTGAAGAATTAAATCATTCTTATCAGGGAAATAAGATAAAAGACTGTAGTGTTTGAAAGCTTCAGAAAATAGGAAAGGCCAACAGGAGATTGGAGAGTTAGATAAAGCTTTGTCAAAGTGATGGAAATTACTATGGACTTTGAAGAATTAATGGTCTTTGGATTCATTGAGGGCTAGGGGAAAGAATGTATTTTGTTCAAGAGGAATAACTTGAGCATAGGATTGGAGGAAGAAATAAACACTTTGTAAATATGTAGAAATAGTAAACAAAGAAAGTGGTCTGACCACATTGAAGGGTAAAAGCTGGGTAGTAAAAAGAAATAATACGTTGTAAGTTGTGATAGGATTCTGATTTTTAAGGACCTTGAATGTCAGACTTGAAAATCATTGTTCTTATAGAAAATCAGGACTTTGTATTGCTAGCAAGGACCAGCAGGATGGAATGTGGCAGACAGATAGGAACATGGATTGTGGGCTCCAGTGGTAGGAAGGCAATAGTGGATGGATTCCAGCAGAGGGCAGTAGAAGGCTATCAAGTAGGTACCCCCTACTAAGGCCTAAAGACTGTTAGCCAAGGGCATTTGGGAAGAGATGAGAAATGGTCATTGTGGTCAAACTTGCCATCCATTAAAGAGAGTTTAATCCTGAGGCTATCTCAGAAATCCAAAACATCAGACCAAAAGATGGCTTAGTAGGGGTTCTCAAACTACGACCTGCTGGCCACATGCTGCCGCTGAGGACGATTATGCCGCCTGCAGGATTATGGCAAATGGGCTGAGGGGCAGAGACAGAGTGTGAGTTTTTGTTTTTGTCTGGCCCTCCCACAGTCTGAGGGACAGTGAACTGGCCCCTATTTTAAAAAGTTTGAGGACCACTGGCTTAGGGACATTGATGAGGATGTCTAAGCTGAAAGCTTAAGTACAAAGAAAGGACAAAAATATATGATTTTTCTGAGTATATCAATAGGATATAACAAAAAACCTCTTATGGAATTTTCAAAACATATACATAGTTTTCAGTATTTCTCCTTGCAAAACCTTGTGTTCCAAACTTTTTTCTCCCTCCATTCCCCCAATCCCTTTCCTTAGATGTCAAGTGACCTAATATATGTTTAACTTGCAATTCTTCTATATGTATTTCCACTGTTATCAGGCTGCCTAAGAAAAATCAAATTAAAAAGGAAAAATGATGAGAAAGAAAACAGAAGGCAAGCAAACAACAACAAAAAGTGAATATACTATGTTGTGATCCATACTCAGTCCCCACAGTTCTCTCCATCACAAGACGATTGGAACTGGCCTGAATCACTTAGCTATTGAGAAGAGTCATGTACATTTGATCATGATTTTGCAAGTGAGCCTTCTGATGCAGCACAAAGTTTTGCAAATGAGTCTTGCTGTATAGGCATATAGTATTCTTGGTCTTTTTGCCTTTGGTGTTTAAAAGTCATGTAGACAAGTTCTCTAGTGGTTTCTGACACAGAGAACGGACATTGAATAATAGGATGTGAGCACCTAGTTTAGTACTAAGCCCTTAAGTTTCTGGAAGTGAATAAATATCAATTGATTGATTAAATTAAGAAAACCTTTCTCTATTTAATTTTTTCTCTCCTTTTTTTTCTTAGTGAAAACTACAAAGAAAATGTATCTGGAAAGGGCTAGACTTAGGAGGCAGTGTGTCTAAACAGATTTCAAAGATGAGACAAACATTAAGCAGATAGTGAAGCCAGAGCTAGTGTCAAGCTCACCTGAAATTTCCAGAAATATAGGAGTTTTATGGACTTGGTCTTTAATGGATTCAAAAACAAAGAAAATTTTAGCATGGCACAAAATCTAGCACTCAAAATCAATTGAAAAATACCTTTAGAACAGTGTGGCTCTGGCTATGTACATAATAATATACCAATTATTGAGGAGAAAAGTCTATAAATTAATCTTCTAAATATAGTTCTTAAT
This sequence comes from Sminthopsis crassicaudata, assembly GCF_048593235.1. Taxonomy (NCBI): domain Eukaryota; kingdom Metazoa; phylum Chordata; class Mammalia; order Dasyuromorphia; family Dasyuridae; genus Sminthopsis; species Sminthopsis crassicaudata. The sequence goes on along the minus strand of NC_133620.1, from coordinate 115,961,079 downwards.
ATTTAGGTATTTGTTGTCCTTAGGGACATCCAATGGCTTTTAAAACAGCAAATAAAAGAGGCAGCATAGAAGCACAGATCTAAAGCACAGAAAAGAACTTGTAACAAAATAACCACTTTGAAGTACAGCTTCTGTCATTACTTCTGTGACAATAACTGTAACTCTTTGGTCCTAAGTTCTATTATCTGTAAATGAAAGAGTGGGCTTCAAAGGTGATCTCAATGATTCTTTCTCATCCTAATATTCTAGAAGGTCTTTGGATATAGTCCCTGAGATACCACTGAAAGCCAATGGTTGCATAGCAGCATTAGAATTTTTCAAGTCTAGTGAGAAATTAAGGATCTAGTGTAATTAGTGCTGCTACTTTATAGTAATATTTTATAGTAGTGATGCAAAAGACTTCTGACCATGAATTATGTAGGCTGGAGAAAAGATATAGTAATGTGCAAAAATGGCTAACTATTTGGGATAGATAGTGACTATGACTGGTAGACCACTGAGGTTGTTAAATTAAGCAAATGATGAATCATGTGGGAAAAAAAGAAGAATGCCAATAATAGTGAACAATCTGAAAAATAAAAGCAATAGTGAGTGTGACTTTTGGTTTAGTCAGGTTCATAGAATTAGAGAAACTCAGAATGGAAAGGATCCCAGAGATCCAGCAGTACAATGCCTATTAGAACTTCTTTCTTCAACATATCTCCAAACAACTTTTGGTTGAAAACTCCAATAGTTCCTGATGGACCCATTCCTCTTTGGTTTAACTCTAATTCTTTGAAAGTTTTTCTTTCCTGAATGTTTCTTTCTGCAATTCTATCTTTTACTCTGTGGTAGAAGCACATGGCATTATAGCTGATAAAAAGTTAACCACAGGACCAGGAAGATCTTGGTTTAAGTTCTATCTTTGAAAAATACTGACAAATAAAGAGCAAATCATTTAGTATTTCAGTACTCTAGGAAGTTCTTTGAGGATTATAACTTGCAGGGCAAAGAGGGAATTGATGTTATGGAGAAGACATAAGAAATGAGACATGTTTCTTACTATAAAGAATCATTTCATAGGCTTTGCTACATGATATTCAAAACAATTAGTACATCTAGTCCATTCATAGTAAAATATCAGTCAGATTGTCTGACATCTTAAAAATAAAAGAAACCTATCTGATTGACTAAAAACTCCAATATCTACTTAGTTGTTTTGTCTTTTAATAAATACAATTTCAAAGAGGATCTCATAAAATACAGAGAAAGCTGAGAATATCTACCTTACTTTTTCAAAAGAAGGCTTATAATGAAAGAGATAAAATAAATACCTCTGTACAGAGATGAATTTTTGTTATATGTAAATAGTATTAGAGAAGAAAGCAATATTAATAACATCTAAGAAGCATTAATTTCAGATGAGGAATCAAGAAATTGAAGGTATAAATGAAGTCATTTCTATATTTATTCAATAAAGCATATTAATCTGGAAGATATCCCTAACCTTCTTTCATCCTCTAGCTAATCCTTTTTATTTATAATTAATACATTATTAAGAAAATAACTAATGTTGGGGGGAAATGTTGAGGCAATTAATTATACAGTAGGGACATCACTTTGACATTATCATTTTTAGTGATGCCATTGAAAGAACATATTTTCTCTTAGTCTATTGAGCCCTTTGGCAAAATAATAATAATAATAATAATAATAATAATAATAATAATAATAATAATAATAACTATTCCATGTCCCTTCCCTATCTTATGCCTAGAACATTTTTGATTCTCTAAGAGCCTATGACTAAGAACTGCCTTTGTAGCAGAGAGAAATTTGTCATCTTCCAAATTGGAATCTATAATTATTTTCATGTTACTCCTGTAGTACATACAACTGGGTCTGTGGCAGGGAGTAGGATTGAATCCTGGACAGAAAGACAATTGATACTTTTCATAACATCCTTCCACATAGACATGGGATATTAGAATCTCCTTTTCCCAACCTTGTCATGAGTGTATCTAGAGTCAATATTTTGAGGTTATTGATGGAACCTGATTTTTCAGATTTCTCATTTTCTTTTATCCCTTTTTATCATTTTTTTTACCATTACAATTCTTCTTCATTGCCACAGGGGGAAGTCTTGGTTTAATTTTTGCATTGAAGGAACTGCTGTTGAAATTATTAAGTTAATAATTTATGTCCCCATGATGCTGAAATCTCTTGTGCTTAAACAAGTTACTATGTTGTTGTTTGCTCTTTATCACTATAACTGTGGTGACATTAAGAGTTTCTTCTGCCTTGTGTGGTTTATTCATCCTCATTGATCCCACAAACCACAAACTGATATAGGAGAAAACAATTGGAATGATTTTTTTTAAAAAATTGCAGGAGCTATAAATTAAGCTACTGTGATCTACTCTATGAAAAGATAAGTTCAGTGAGATTTAACAATGTTTGTTAAAACTTTAATGTTACTTATGGTTTTATTGTAGTGGAAAACATGAATGCTTTTTTAGGAATACAGGGCTGTGATTACATCAACTTTGTACTATGAGTTCACAGGCTTTCCTCCTTGGATTCCCCATGTTTTACCTCATTAAGGAACTAATTTACTCAGACAAATGTTGCACACGTTTGAAAATCCTTACATTTGATGGTAAGCAAAGAGTCTTCTCCTTTAACTCTTAAGGCCCATATCTGTGAAAGAAATCGTTGTTAGTTTTTAGCCTTGGGTATTCAGAGTTCTATTTTTCTTAAAAGATAAATAGGATGATAAGATTTAGAATTGAACAATAATCTAGTTAAGTTCCTTTATTTTATAAATAAAGTGAGATCCAAGAAGTAAGTGATTCAAGATCATATGGTCATATATCTGGAGTTATAAATAGTCTCAGAGGTTATCTGACCCAATGTTATAATAATGTAGATGAAGGGAAGAGTCTAAGTCAAAAGGTCACATATATGGTGAGGAGAAAACTAGATTTTGAACTTGATTTCTTTGATTTCAATTAAAAGTTCTTCCCACTATACCATAGAAAGGAAATAGTTTAGTGGGGCTGATGTCTATATGTACATACATGCATACATGCATACATACATACAGGTATATATATATATATATATATATATATATATATATATATATATATATATATATATATATATGTGTGTGTGTGTGTGTGTGTGTGTGTGTGTGTGTGTATGTGTGTGTACATAAATATGTGTGTATTTATATATACACACACCTATGCACACAAACACATATATATCCCAATAATCAAATAGTTCACTCATGGATATATATTAGCCTTGACAATAGGAGAAATGAAGGAAATCATCATTATTTCCTATCAAATCCGGAATCAGAATGAGCTTATTTCTATATTTTTGCCCTTAGATTTAATCTTTTGATATCCCAACAATGTCTTTATGTTGTCATCATACTTACCAATTTTCTTTTGCCTTTTCCAAAAAAAAAAATCGTCTTTACCTTCACTGGTTAGTTCTATACCTATGCTGCTAAAGGACTGAAAAATTCCATTTGCCCATCTAGTTCAGTGGGAAAAAATACTGGTTTTGGAGGGAAAGGACATAGATTCATCTGGGCGGTGGTATTGTTACTACCAGTGAGACCTTGTACATATTTCTAGTCCATAGTTTCTACTTTTTTAAGATGAGGGCATTAGACTACATTAGAATTGTCAGCCTTGCAGCTGCCAAGAGATCTGTGACCTTAATCAGGTTAAAATGAAATTGGAAAATGTTTAACAAAATAAATTAAAATACAATGTAAATAATGTTAACTTTATGATTTTCTAAGCATTTATATTTTCTAGCATATAAAAAGGATTCATTCTGTTTTGGTTTGATACTACTGGATTATATCTTCTGAGGTTCCTTCTTGCTTTAAATCTATATGTCTCTATCATCAAAGATAAGCACTACAAATTCAGGGAAATATGTTCTCTTACTCCTAGGCAGATCTGAAATACCTAACAGACAAAGTCAATCCAAACAGATTTGGTATATACAATATAGTATTATTATTAAAGTATAGTATTAATTATTAAAGTAGAATTGTCTGAGAGTCAGAGTCAAATAAAATAGAGATATTGTATAATATCATTGATTGCTTTAGTTGTGGAAGCACTTGTTATCAACTATTAATCAACCAGCAGCTATCAGTTAACTAATATTATGATCTGTGTGAGTAGACAAAAAGAAAATTTCATCACCTTCAAGAACTAATTAAGGATATGTAAAATAAATGCAAAAGAGATACAGGAAGTCAAGTCAACAAACCTTTATTAAGTGATTTATACAAATATATATATATATATATATATATATATATATATAGTGCTTTGAAGAGAAAAGTAAAGATAGTTCTTGCCTTCAAAGAATTCACATTGCAATGGGGGAGACAATAAGCAAACAACTTATTTATACAAACAAGAAATACACAGTGCATATAAGATGTAATCTCAGGAAAGGCAACGGTATGGAGGATGAAAGAAAGCCTCTTGCAGAAGATTGCATTTGTGTTGTTTTGGAGAAAAAAAATCAAGGAAGGGAAAGGATGGAAGTGAAGAGGAAGAACATTCTATGCTTAAATAACATCTAATGAATACTAATAGAGTCTAGAGATGGAGAGTTGTTACTGGATCAGAGAGGACAGAAGGAGAATGAAGAGTAAAAAGATTGGAAAGATAATAAGAGACCAGGTTGGGAAGGACTTTAAACAAACAGGATTTTCTATTTAATTTTGTGCATAATAGGGAGCCTCTGGAGAATTCTAGCAGCCTCAAGGCAAGACTTCACTTAGAAATTATCACTTGAGTTGTATCTTGCAGGAGACCAGGAATTCTAAGAGATGGCAGTGAGAAGGAAGTATATTCCAAGCATGAGTAGTAATTTTTGCAAGAGTGGGACAAGAGACTGCTATGTATAAGGAATAGTTAGAAAGCCAGTTTGTATAGAAGAGAAGCAAAATCTAAATCTGGCTCGGGGCAAGAATCTAAAGCAGAACATTTCAGCTGTCCTAATGAATATCATTTAGCAGTTTGGGTAATAGATATTACCTCAATAAAACAATATCTTACGTCTATACCTGTATTCAACCAGATGTTTCAGTAGCTAGATAAAAGTAGATCATTAAAACACTGCATGGGAGTTTAAGTACTGGCTTATTACCCGTGGAACAAAGACAAAGATTATACAGAATGAATGCTGAATTGTTATAGGATATGGGAGCATGGAAAAAACATTATCTAAAAGACAGCTTTAATCAGAAGCATTTATTTAGTTCCATAAGGGTTCTTGTGTTTTTCATTCAAAGACTGTCAATTGTCCCCATTCCGGGATGAGCAATGTCCTAAGTAAAGTCAAATGGAAGAAACAGGTTTCCTGTTGAAATTGCCTTAGAACAAAGATACCATATGAAAAAAATCCACAAGTGCTCTGATTTTCCTTTGAACATAAAAATTAAGATTTGAGTTTTGTGAAGTTCAATTGAAATGTATTTTTAATGACTCTTTTCAAATATATATTAATTTCATGTGGCCCTTAAATCACAGTAATTAGCTTGATATGGCCTCTGTCAGTTTTGTTTAAGGGGAAATATAAATCTTGTATTTGAAACAGGTCATAGTTCATGTAAAATATCTGATCTCGGTACATTCAAAATGGAAAATCTTAGGCTCTTTTTCATTTTGAGCCTTACTTTGTTAGAGCATCAGTGCTAGATGTTGAGAGAAATTCTATTAAATAAGCAGCAATCTTTGCCTTCATGGAGGTCATAATCTAGTTAGGGAATGCAACATATATGACAGATATTATTTTATAACATAAAGTTCAGCTAAATGAGTTAAGGTCGAAGGGGAGGATAATCATTATTGACTGGGTGTGGAATAGGATTGGGAACATTCTTGGAGGACATAGCATTTGTCCTCAGTCTTAAAGAATAGATTTAATTCAATAAGCAGAGTTGGATTGGAGGGAAAAGAATTTTAGGCATAAGGAATGATGAGTGAATGCAATGAGAAAAGTGGAGTGTGGGACTTATGCAGGAGACAACAATTAGTCCAAGTGGCTTATATGGAGATTAATATGCAATAAATCTGAAAAGGCTTTAAATGCTAAAGAATTTGATCTTTGGTAAGTAGGTATTAGTGAGCTTTGAAGTGTTTTGAGTAGAACAGTGACATGACTGGCTCAATATTTAAGGAAATTACCCTGGCAATAATATGAATAATGAATTGGATTCAGGAGACAGAGGAAGTAGGAAGATAGATTACAAGATTGTTGAAACAGTTTAGGAAAATAGTAATAGGCAACCACAGTAAGGCAATGGGACACAAGATGAAGGGAGAAAAATAGGGTTTTAATAGATCTGATAGGGTTAGCAATTTGCTTTAAGTAGAAAGGCTAAGTTGAAGTTTGCTTTAAGTAGAAAAGCTAAGTTGAAGGTTAAAACTTGAATTTCAATAATGTCTTACTTATACTAAGACTGGGAGAAAGCCACCTAAACTTTTAGAATTGGTAAATACAAATAATGAGTGTTGTATTATCTAATTTGTAGACTTGCTTCTGGGGAAAGTGGTTTTCAAACATTAAAGTCTATGTAAATTTTATTTGAATTTTTAGAGCCAATCACAAGAACAATTCAAATATAAAAATTAGTTTTGAAATCATAACCAGGGAAGAACAGTCATCAATCAAATAATCAATCATAGGCCTTAGATTAAGTGGGAAAAGTCTTTGAAAGCCATTTGATGAAGTGGAATGATGCTAACCAGGGAACCTCTTCCAATTGGCTTGAAGGATTTTGAAGCATTCTTGGAATCCTATATAAAAGCATTTAACTAGCTGAAGTCGGTGAATTCCATAAAGGAGAGAGAGAGTACAAGCTTCTGCATAAACTTCCTGAGAAGCAACTGACTGGGAGGAAAGGAGAGTTCTTGACTTTTGGCCTTGGATTTCCTCCCCTTATTCCCAAACCTAGCTTTTGCAAGCTTTGAAGGGGCTGTAAGACTTGGATTTTCCATTGTCCCATGACTATTCTAGCTACATGTCCAGATAAACTGAGAGAGTCATCTGCTAAGGAAAATTGGATGCAGATTCACCATGTATAAGAGAAAATTCTTAAATACCCCACACATGGGAGGAAAAGATTTAGAGTTGCCACGCCTCTCAGTTACCACTTTGCCACACTTGCTCTTTAAATTTGAGCTTGCTTATTTCTGGGCTCTGTATGTGCTTATCAGAAAGAGTGCCACAGTTTGAGGGGTGTAGATTTTGAACCAAATGTTCTTACTGGCTCACTTCTGTAAGTACCCCTTAATGAACTTTTTTTAAGACTGGCTAACTAAATAGATTTTTAAACTAATAATCTTGGGTACTTGCACAATGATTGTGGCCTTGAGTTATATTATTAAAGAAACCTCAAAGCATATTCCTCAGGACCCCAAGGAAAGGATGGAGCCTTGCTGTGGGATTCATGACTCATCTGTAAGAATGCAGAGTTGGTATAAGAATCCTTAGAGGTTACATGGGCTACAAAAGGATACTACACAGAGAGCAAGGAGAAGAGAGTAGATAATTAAATTGCTTCATTCAGAACTTCTGAGGATTAATCTGTGTGTACACTGACAAAACATACATCTCTAGTACAAATTATTTATTCTTTGTTAAATAACCTTTATATTTCTCCACACTAATTAATAGAATTATAATATCTAGATGATTTCCTAATAATGTCTTAGAAACCATAAATATTTTGTTTAAATTATTTAAAACTTTATAAGTTTATTAATAGTTCACAGCCTTATTGACTTTCTGAATGATTTACAACAAATGAATCAGTCTTTCAAAAGCACAGCTGCTTGAAGGTGGATTTTTGTAATCAGGAGGTGCCAGCTACCACAGGATTTAACCCGGCCACAGTCCACTCCAGACCACACACAGAACAACTCATTATTCAGAGAGACAGGAATTAAGAATGATGGTATCAGTTTTAGGATGGAGGAGAGGATAGTGTTGAAATGAACACATTTAGTAGTACAACAACAAAATTAAATTGGGAACCTCCCCACAGTATAAAACCCTGACTCTAAAGTGAAAATTTCACAACAGCTTAATTTAGACAGGTCTTCTTCCCCTTCCCCCTAACCCCATAAAATTCATTTTCTTTCTTTCTTTTTTAAAAATAATACTTTTTATTTTCAAAATATATGCAAATATAGTTTTCAACATTCACTCTTGCAAAACCTTGCATTCCAATTTTTTCCTTCCCTTTTCATCACTCCCTTACCTAGACATCAAGTATTCCAAAATATGTTAAACATGTACAAATCTTCTATACATCTTTGCACATTTTTCATGCTACGAAAGAAAAGAAAAAAGAGAAAAAAGCAAGCAAACAACAACAAAATGATACAAATACTATGTCCTGATCCATATTCAGTCCCCATAGTCCTCTCTCTGGATGCAGATGACTCTCTCCATCATAAGTTTATTGAAATTAGTCTGAATCACTTCATTGTTGAAGAAGTCATGCTCATCAAAACTGATCATCACATAATCTTTTTTCTGTGTACAAGGTTCTCTTGTTTCTACTCACTTCCATTATTTACAACTCATTTTCTATGGGAGAAGGTGAACTCTGCTGCTTCTCCAAAGGGAAGCAGCAGTTCAATAGATAGAACTTTGGAGTTGATGTCAGGAAGACTTCAATTCAAAAATAACCTCAGACATTTACTAGCTGGGTGACTCAATCTCTCTTTACCTCAGTTTCTTTACTTACAAATGGGGATAACATTACCACCTACTTTCCAGGGTTGTTATGAGGATGAGATAATATTTATACAGCACTTTGCAAACCTTAAAGAGTTGCATAAATGCTATTTGTTTGGGGTTAGGAAGACATATTCAAATACCATCGATATAATTCTTACTAGATTTGGAATAATGATTGAGTCAGGTAACTTTATGAACCAATTTCCTCAACTGTAAAATATGGAAAAAATAGTTCTAGTACTGGCTTCACAAACTTGTTGTGAAGCTCAATTGGGATAAAAAGCTCAGTTTAATACAAAAGTCAGTAATTATTATTTTTATATTGTAATGCCAATTAATGCTTTCTTTTAAGGCAATTTGAGTAGTGATGTGATGAAACATTTCTACTGTGATAAGATGGCTTAATTTTTCCTTTCTTTTGACCAAATTGCTATTATACTCTGACACACATCCTTTTAAAGTTTTATTGTTCAGTTATTCTCATAGTTTGGTAATCCTACATATGTCTGCCATGTGTTTTAACCTACAGAATTCTGGGGGATGAAGTTTTTCCCATCACAGGAAGCACTTTCATGCATAGACTCCTATTGGAATTGCTTGGATTAATTCAAAATGAATTTTTATTATTTCAAGGAAATATTCTGACTCTATTCTGACTGCCATGAAGTTTGCTGCCTATAGTGATAAAATAAACTAGGCAACTGCTAAGTCACTTCTTTATTCCATAGAAACTAAGTGTTCTCAGGAGATTAGTCATCAGTGAAAAAAAATCCATATAATCTTGAACTTCAGACTGACCATTATTTTCAGTTAACCCAGCTGTTTCCATTCATCAGTGGATTTAGAGATTCCAAAATAAAATCACAAGCATAATTTTAGAATTGGAGAAGACCTCAGTGGTCCTTAATTTAATTCATATAAAAAAGGAATTCTTGAAAGAACATACCTGACAAGTGAACATTTACATTTATTTTGCTTTTAAATCCTGAAGGAGAGGAAACCCATTGTCTTTTGAGGCAACTCATTCCAATTTTTGGACAGCCAAGATTGTCAAACAGTTGTTCCTGACTTCAAGTCTAAATCTACCTCTTGACAATTTCATCCCATGGCTTTCATTCTGCCCATTGAGGGCAAATGAAGAATTTAATTTCTTAATCTATAAAATGAGGGTTTCGACTATTTCACTTCTAAATTCCTTTAGCTCTCTTATGCTATGTTCTTATGTATTTTCTATGATTATGTGGGACTGAAAGACATTAAACACATACATATGCACACACACACATACACACATGAACACACAAACACACACACACATACCTCTAAGCAGTTTAGGGCATTAGTTAACTACTTGATGGGTATGTTTTAGAGGAGAAACCAGTTGAGATGCAAAGTTGGACTTCATGATCTCTGAAGTTCTTTTTCAACCCTGAGATTCTTTCACACAGGGGAAAATATTTAAAGACAACATTTCTTTAGAATTTTTAAATCTATTTAATGATATTTAAAATTTAGGCAAAAGTCATCACAGGCAACTACCTTCACCTTTTTTTTTTTAACTAATCAGGATGAAAGAAGCAAAACACACACACATACATGCATGTACACACACAGCCTCTGTGACACAGAAACAAACAAAAGAAATATTTCCTGACCTCAAAGAATGTTTATTCTAAGAATATTTTTGCAAAAAGAAAAATAAGGTAAAGAATCTTTATAATACTTATTTAGGAGATTCTGTAATCCTATTTAATTAATTTTTATAGATTTACTTCATTCTGAAGTACATGATAGATCTATGTCTGAGAGCCATTCTATGAGAAGAGCTGGGCTGACAAATTTTGTCCTTAGGGTGTGTATCTCTATCCTTTTCTACATCTATCTTTTGCCCTCTTTTCTCCTCCTGTCATTATTCCATCTTAAGCTTAGGTCTCCAGTATCATTCTATAGTCATTTCTCATTCTTTTTTTGAATTCATAATAATTATCTTCAAAATTCAAAACTGGACACTTTACAGAAAGACTTCAAAGACTGGTGAAATTTTTATTTCTAAAAAGTGATCCTATAATAGAAAGCTTTCATTCAGTTTTTATCAAAATTTGTTCTCAAGTCCTTAATTCAGTATAAGTATGAATGATTGATAAAGTAGGAGTATTATTCTTCCTTCTCAAAGGTATTTCATATTAACAAACATTTATTAAGTGCTTACTGTGTTCAAGAGAGTATTTTATGTCCTGTGCATGCAAAGACAAAACATAAAATATTCCTTACATCAAGGAATTTATTCTATTGGAGAATCCATACTGGAGGGATTTGCACACAATTAGATAAGTTCATAACAAATAATATGGAAAATCTATTCATTAGCTAGAGTTCTATATTTCCTGAATTAAACTCTATATTTTGTTTCTAATTCTTTTCTCTAGATTTCCCATTTCATTTATACTATCATTTTAATCTCTTGCTTTCTTTTAGGAATTCTAATAATGGCTCTTAGCCAAGCAAAATTTTTGTTTAAGGTTTTGCACATAAATGTTGTTGTATTATTTTCTTCTGATCTTCTTTTCAATCCATGTTTTTTCTCCAAGTTATATTTTCTATTGATTATTATTTTTACTTACTGCATTGGGAATTTAGTATTGAAGCAAACCCTATAAACTTCTGAAAGGAATGTTGAAGCCTACTTTGATCCAACTACTTTCTCTGCATTTTGACTACAATGTTTTTTAAAAATAGAGGGAAGCTCAATACAAGTCACTTGTAAAATTGTGAAATCTTATGGTATAGTCTGCTTGTTGCCCCTTTCAGTCTGAGGTGTCAGAGCACATAGCTGTAGATTACATGTGTCCATGGTTAAACTCTGGTCTATACTGAGAGGCTTCCCTATACTGTGTCCCCATGCTAGGCTTTTGTGGAGAGGCCCTTTCCTTAGAACCCACAGCCACTCTTTTTATATGCAGATGTGGGCTAGAAAAAACACACTGATAATCTTTTCCCTTTGGATCTTTTTATGATCTGATGATCTTATTCTTCCTTGCTGGATTAGTTATATATAGAGAGCTCAGCTGTAATCTTTCTATTCATTTCTCCATATTGAATCTCTCCTGAAGCTAGTCATTCTAAAAAATGGAAGTAAGGAGAAAATACATTCCATACATAAGAATGACTTATTCAAATGCATCAAAGGAAGAGATGAAATATTGCAGATAAATAGCCAACAGGTCAGTTTGACTAGACTGTATAGTTCATGAAGTATGAAGTAATACTAGGAAGGGAAGTAGGAGACAGATTGTGAAGAATTTTAAATGCCAAATTGAGAATTTTGTTTTTTTTATCCTAGAAAAATAAGGAGCCACTGAAGATCTTTGTTAGGCAGTAACATGGTCTGATATATGCTTTTTAGTACTTTCAATTTACTTTTTAGAAGAGGCTTACAATAAATTCATCAAGCTCTAATGGAATACTTGGGGTCTTTGGTAAATTGTAAGGATAAAAATTTTAATCATTAGAACGTTCCACAAATACTAAAATTAATTATATAAGTATAATGAGTCTAGCATGATCTACTGATATGAATGCTCAATCTGGAGTTCTGGGACTTGGGTTAGGAATCCTATCTGTGCTATGCACTACCTGTTTTGCTTTTGCAAATAATTAAATTCTTGTGCTCACCATTTCATCATTTATAGGATGAATGGAAGTTTGAGTGTTAATTTCTAAGCTCTAAATCTATTATTCTCATTATTATATATTAAGGGAAAATATAGGAAATATAAATAGTTATAAAAGCTATTTACAGAAATTTGGATTTATCTCCAACAGTTTTTTGTATCTTCTCTCCCCCAAGCAGAGACTATTTTTAGGTCTTTAATACATGTTTATTGAATACGTTGAAACAAATCAAATATAAATTGATATTATTTCTACAGCATCCCTGATAAAGCAATTGTTCCACCTCTGCTGAAATTTCTTAGGTCTAATATTTACATTAGCAAAAATGGGATCTAAATCCAGGTATTCTGATTACAAATTCTGTCCTGTCTCTCCTATACCATGTTTTCTTTTTCCAAAGGCTTAGACAATCTGGTTTTTCTTTTATAAATATAATAGTTCTGAGAAGAGGCAGCTCTGTACAATGCATATTCACCTGGATTGCCTAGCTAATATATTCTTCCCTAGGGAGGCTTAGGAATAAACTTTCTCCAGAACTATCCCAAATGGTTAAACAGACTTTAAGGTAATTTTCATCACCAAGTACACATGTAGCAAAGCAATGTGAAAAGAATTACTGTTTTACCAAATGGTTTCTACTATAAGAAGTTCTACTAGACAATTATCAAGGATGATAAATTTCTGAGGTGAGTGATCCTGGGATGAGATATTCTTTATGAGAAAATCACACTGGTTAGAAAGTCCTGAAGGAATAGATTTTTTCTTGAGCCTGTGTCTCCAAAGTAAGAACAACAACAACAACAACAAAAAAGATTGTCCAGTAAAGTTTAGATATATCATGCTAAATAATTTGCAATAAAAATTGAAGATACGCACCCTTTTCTCTCAGTTTTGTATATAAGTCCCAATTTAACTTGCTAAGCAACTGGTACAGAGATTTACAAATCTATATAAGTAGAACAGAAAATTAAAGTTTCTTATTTGGCTATCAGGTCTTAATTCTTCATTTAACTAATCCAAGAAATATTTTAAATATACCTAATATGTATCTGCTATATGAAGGAGGCATAGCATATAATTTATATCTAGACAGCCTTAGGATCAGGAATACCTGGATTGGCGTCCCTCTTCTGAAACATTCATATTGGTTATGGGATCCTGAGTTACTCAGTGCTGCAATGCAATTTTCTAATATCGTAAGCTGCAGATTTACATTGCTAGAGGAGTTTTAACACTGGCAGCTAGCTATGCTGATGAAATCACAGGTCTTAACATTGCTCTTGCCCAATGGTAATTAAAGAGATATTCAAAAAGAAGATCCATATTCATAAGGAGTTTATAGTCTATTAGGAGTGATAAGACTTCAGTATTAGATTACCAAAGTCTGACATAAAAGAATACTAATAAACAAACCTTGTAAAATATAAAGTGCTTATTAAATAAATTGAAATGAATACATATATTGAAAGAACTCAGTAAAGACATCAAGAAAATGTGCTTTCAAATGTACTGAAATCTTGTCAAAAATTGATCATATACATGCACAAATAAATATAATAACAGCACAAATAAATATAATAACAATTTAGATTCCATAATTTTATTTAGATTAGATTAAAATTGAATCTAAAATTAGAATGTTTGTAGGAATAAGAGAAGATTTCATGTAAGAGTTGACCTATGAGCTAACTCCTAGATTGCTAATGGGGAATATGTCAACAAATAGAAAAGTGAGGAAGAATAATTAGTGATAAGGTTTAAAATATATGTTGAATTCAGATTATGGAGGATTTCAAACATTAAGTTTTTACTTTGTTTAATGTGCAATGAGAAGTCATTGAAAGATTTTGAGTAATAGTTATTCTATTTCATTTGCTCCAAATGGTTGTTTTGATTTTTGCTTTGAATTATGCTCTTTCCTGATTTTCCTATCTCTGTTAATTAATTCTTCCAGTTGCCAATATTCCTAAGATTATTCCTAAGTTATCCAAAGATAACTATGTCTTATTTTTTGCCCTTTATATACAATTTCAAACCAATTTTCATTGCTACCACTCTAGTTCAGTTCCTCTTAAGAAACCAAAGTCCTGTATTAGAGCTCCACATCTCATTCCTTTCCTTTTCCAGTCCTTCTGACATAATCTTATTAGATTGATCTTTCTCAAGTATGAATATGATCATTACTCTACTATTTCAAGATATTTGTTATTGTTATTATTTTTGAGACATTTCAGTCTTATTTGATTCTTTGTGACCGTATTGGAGTTTTCTTGGCAAAGATACTGGATTAGTAGGCCATTTCCTTCTCCAGATCATTTTATAGATAAAGAAACTGAGACAAACTGGGTTAAGTGAGTTGTCCAGAGCTTCATAGTTAGTGCAATATTTAATTGATATTTCTAAACAAAATAAAAGATGTTTAATAGTTCCCTACTTCTCAGCAGATATAGACCTAACTCCTTAGCCTGGTGTTTCAGTTCTTCTATAATGCAAATATAATCCATAATTCCATTTTTTTTCTCTAAAATTTCACCTACATATAAACTGAGTTCCAGCCTTGGGCTGGACAAGGCATTTAACCTCTTCAGCATTTAGTTTCCTCAGCCCTTAAATGAAAGAATTGTATTGAATGACCTTCAAGTCCTCTTCTATTTCTGGTCTATCATTTTATGATGCTTTATTTGTTTACTGTTCCATAAATATATTTACACTTTCCCATCTCTTTGACTTTTCTAAGGCTATTCTTTATTTTTAAATACACTATTTATTTCAGCCTTTTGATTTCCAACTTATTTTTCAAGGAGCGACTCAAATGTTACTTCTAAGATTTCCTTCATTTCCAAAGTTTGAACTAATATTTCCTTGATTTGGCTAAATTAATTTCTATATAATTCTTGACAAATTCTAATGGGGATCATCTTTAAGAGGGACATGTCTTAGCTCTTCCAAATTGATTAAAAGTTTCTTGAAGTATGAGATCATGTTTCATCAATTTTGGTATCTCCCAAGTGTTAAATACAGTCTATACCATACAACTGTTGTGTTTATTGAACAAGTGAACACTTGAGAAATTTTAATATTTATGACAATCGAAGTAAAACGCAGTTAGATGGCATAGTGCATAGAGTGCTAGGCCCAGGGTGTCAGGAAAACTAGAAATCTGACCTCAGGCACTACTGGCTATATGATCCTGATCAAGTCACTTATCCTCTGTTTGCCTTAGTCACCTCAACACTAGAATGAAGAGAACATTATAACTTATTTCCTTTATTATGATGATAAAATGAGATAATGATGTAAAACAAAAAACTTTTAGCACATTATACTCTATCTATATAAATGCTTTCCCCCTTCCTTTACCATTATGGAAAATCTTGATTTCTCTGGAAAATATGTATAATTTGTCTAATTCACTTTGCTAAAATATATCTGGCTGTCAATCACTGGAGCAAATTTGAAAGAAAACAAGCTAGTATTACCAATATATTTAATTGGATCATCATTGCTCAGATAGAAAAGCACTATTTAAAAAAAAATCTTTCAAGGGTATTTTTCTTTTCTATTTAGCAACATAATTGCTTTGAGAGAGGGCTGGGTTAAAGAGTATATTTTTTATCATTCAAAATGTGTTACTTTTTAAAAGTATGTTTTATTTCTTTTTTTTTTCTTTTTCTTTTTTTTTTATTTCTGCCCATAAAACCCACAATTCTGGATGAATGACCCCAATTGCGCCTGAGGCTTTTTCCTGGTACTATCAGGGACCAGGGCTCTTAGCTGCCTGAGGCTTATTATGGAATATAAATAATGGCTTTGCAAATATAACTCTTAAAAGGTTTTTATTGAATAATGCCATAAAAATGGACCTGGCAGCAGACATTCATTTTCAAAAATTCAGCCTTGAACTCTGAAAACACCTCATCCAGCAAGGCTTTCAGGATATTCCTTTTGGTATATGAAGATTACATTTGCTTTTTTCTTTTTTTTATTAAAGGGATCCCTGCACTTTAGATTATAGGACCATTACAGTCCCTGGGGCAGCTTCCATGATCTATCAATGCCTGCCCTTCAGGCCTTAGGAAATACAAATCACCTAGCATGTCATCATTATAGCTTCAATCCTTGACCCCTTCATTTTCTCTGGCCCACTGTTTTTTTCATTTGGATATAGACTTTTGGAGAAGGAGAAATTTTTGTATCTTTAATGACTTTTATGTTTGTCCTTTGTAGCTACTTTCAATATCTCCAAATACCAGATATTCTTACCCAGGGAGAAATACTCAATTGAAGGTTAATATGTATCTTTATCACAGTGTATTCATCTTTTCACTGAACATAAATCCACTAATGACCCAAATAAAAAAAAACTGGTTATATCTCAGGGAAGTAACAGGAAAACATCATGACTAACAATGATAAAGGAAATATGATGAGCTAAATATTAAGTGTTGAGGCAAGACTGCAGAGATAACTGAGAAGGCATTAGAAGGGCCAAGTTTCCATGACTTCTCCATGTGCAAAAAAAAAATGAAGTTGGTTCTTAAATGCTTGTCACTTTGAATGACTGGCCTCCTTAATGCTTTCCTATCAGTTAATAAGAACTCACTTATTCCATCTTTCTTTGATGCTTTAGCTGCATTTGGCAAACTAGTAAAAATAAATCCTTGCAAACCAGTCTGAAGTCATGTTGATAATGAATGGAATTCAAAGAATTAGAAAATATTGGTCATTAAGATAATCATTGGGTAAGTTAATTTATTTTTTCATATCTTCTTGATTACTTGACATAATATATACTGTGAGTTATGTTTCTGTTTATTTTTCAATAGCATCAGGAAAAGATTATATTCCTGAAGTGACTAAAATTCAGTGGAGGAAGCAACAAATTTGTTAACAAATTTCTAGTGTGTGTATATGTATTTGTGTGTGTGTATGTGTGTGTGTGTGTGTGTGAAACAACAGAAGTATTATGTTAATTGAACACTTTTTCTTCAAGTATATAATTAAACCTAGTCAGCTACTCTGCACTTGAGTACCTTTATAATGGGAATCAATTTGTTGTGTCAATTAGTAGTATTTGCTCTGATTCTTGGCTAATTCCCACTTTTACATAGGTCATTGGAAAATGATCTATATCCTTGGAAATTTTGCTGTAACACTTACAAAGCTATTACTGAATAGGGTAAGCTGAAAATTAAAAAAAATACACCCAAACTTCTCTCTTTGCCCTTTGCAGTACACCCTTTGCTACTTTTCCCTCTTTTGAACTCTTCACTTCTACTGACGCCTTCTGTTTCATATCTGAATGCCAATTTTTAATCTATTTTAATAGTTAGGTCTTGGTTACACATGGTTTCTGAATTTGTAAATTGAAACTCACATGTCTCTTTTTTACTAGTAAATTTCAAGTAATGAGTTACTTTAATTGTATTTTTTTTCCTGCAGGAATAAAAAAAAAAGATGTAATTGATCCTTCAAAATGGGGTTACAATTAACAGTTAAGAGTTAAAACTGCTTTAAAAGAAAATAGGTTCCATCAAATTGCTTTGACTTAACAAAAATGCTTTCTATAATACTATATTTCTCTCTAGTGTATCATAAAAAATACTGTTCAGACTTGGTGGATTAATAGTGACTGTACCCATGCTATAGACTTCTCAATGAAAATTTTGCAATGCTTTTACCTTAGAAAGTTTAAATCTATGGACTGAATTGAGTTACCTTTCCTTTCTGTTGCCATGTCAAATCTATAACATTTGAAATAAGTCTAAGGTGTCTCAGTGTCTGTAATCTGTAAAAAATTAAGGTTTTTTTCTTTCCCACTGGAATTCATAACTAACATTTCCACATAAACAATTACAGTTTGTTGTAGATTGAAAGATGTGTCATGGCTGCCACGAGGAACTTTAAAAAAAAAAAAAAAAACTTTGACAACACTGGCTGTGTGGCAAACTATCACATTTCTTCCTCCATACTCTGGCAAATGGTATTTGTTATTTGGCCCTTATTCAGTCTTCATTTTAGAAACCAACCTCCCACAGCATGAGAGGATACATTTTCATGGGCCAAATATTCCAAAGTGGACACCAATTTGGGGCGCCTGGCCTTTTTCAGTCTTCCAACTTTTGGATACATAAATATTCAAAACACTTGATTTCTACTATTCATGCCAAATTTAGAGGCTTTGGAGACTGAAAAGTTAAGCATCCACATTTTAGCCAAAGGCAAAAGGCAAAAAATATCCTTCTGAATATTAATCTGAGTAAAAAGTCGCGCATCCTGTCTCTTTTTCAACATGGCTATGTTATTTCACTTACTATGCCCATATTACCCAGATATTTTTAGGTTTCAGAGAGGGACAAGATAATATGAAGTATGTGGAAAAGAATGGAGTGAATGGAGGATTCTGAGAAAATTAAAAAGGAAATTCTGTTTTCTCTTTCTCCAGTAGCATGAGATTTCCTTTTGGTTACTATCTTTATTTCTCAAAAGTGGGAATATATGGTCCCTCTTCTATTCTTCTATAATTAATTTTCTTACCTCTCTTAGTGGCCTCCCTAATATTCTCCTATTACTTAGCATATAAGAAGTCATTCTTTCTGGATTGTAGACTGCTATGAGCATAATGACCTAGCCATTTAGCTCTTCTGGCAAGAATATGGCATTAATCAAGCCAAGTTTCAATCTATGTTTGATCTTCACACAGGGAAAAACTTTCCCTCTCCCCCTCCCCCTCCCCCCTTCCCCCTCATGGCCATAGATTGTGCTTTTAAGAAAGATAGTCCAATCATCTTGTAAATATGTAACTTTTAATCAGAAGGAGTATATAGTATTAGAGATTCAAAACTCAGGCCCAATTAAGGATGATTTGGTCATAGCATCCTTTATCTCCCTTTAGTCCTTTACTTTACTAATTGGAAAGTTCCTAGGATCATAGATCTAGAACTGAATGGGCTTGTAAGGACCAGCAAGTCTCATTTTACAAACCAGAAAACAAACACATAGAGATAAAGTAATTTGTTTAGAGTCACATAATTAAGTGTCTCAGGAAAAACTTGAACTTCCATGCTTCTGACTCTAAGTCCAGTGCTCTAGGAACTGTGTTGCAAACTTCAATATTTTGATAACTTTATGAACTAATCTGTGTGGATATTTTCCCCTTTGATGCCATTCATAACCCTCTGAAACTTCTCATTCTGAGCAACTTGTGCCATCCTATAAATCCTCCATAGGAGAGGTGGGGATGAAGGAATCCAATACATTGGAGCCTTTCCTTTAATTCTTTTTTCATTAGATGGGAACCAATGGAAAACATGTACTATCTATCAGTTTTCCTTTGCTTTTGCCATATGAAATGCTGACCTTTTTCCCCCTTTCTTCAATGAGAGATTATGTATGTATTGAGAATCTATCTAGGTAACCCCCATCTTTTGGTTGAAATAAAATTTGAATTTCTAAATACTATCTATTCACTCAAGGGAGGCTTCCTTTTTCCCACTTCAGGCTGCCTATGACCCATCCACATACTAATCAGAGAAACTATTTGTAGGAGCAGCTATCAGTGGGGCTGGGGAGGCCTTTACCTCTCTTCTGTGTCACCCACAATTCAGCTAGGTAATAAAAGGCCTAATGCATCCAGTGTTACAAGGTGTTCTTGTCAATTCCTCTTTCCCACTCTCCCATGATTAAACATTATCTCCTTAAGGTCTCTGAGTCAACCAGCTGCTCTATTAATACACCCTCTGGACTCGTGATATTGCCATCTAACCTTCTGAGTCACTCTAATGCTTTTTCATTAGCCTTGTTTCTGAACTCTTAGAACTTCAGGTCTTTCCAAATACTCTGAAGAAGCTGAACACTTTTATGTATATTATCTTCACCAATTAGAGTATGATCTTTTAGAGAGCAAGGGCTTTCACTTTTCTAATTGTATATATAGTGATTTTCACAATACTTGGCCCACAAAATCACCTAAATCATGCTTCTTTCATTTATTCCTTTCCCTACATTTATTTCATTCATTCATCCCTGAATATCTTATAGTATATAAAAATCCTAATGTAAAGTCCAACATATTATGGATCTCCTACTGGTCTTATGCAATATCTATTCTATGTATGTGCATCTTTAAATCTATATATTTATTCAAAATGTCTCATTGTTATTTCAATGTTACATTGATATTTCAATATACCTTTTATCTCATTTATCCTCACCACTCTTTTTTTCAAAAGAAAACAAGCAGTTATTAAACATTTTCTAGAAGTCAAGTACTATGCTAAGTTTTATAAGTATTTATAAATTTTATAAATATTTTTTCTTTCATCCTTAAAACAATTTTGAGAAGTAGGTGCCAATATTAGTTCCATTTTAGAACAGAGGAATCCAAGACAGAGAGAATTTAGATAATTTCCGCAGAATAACACAGCTAATTAAGCATTTGAGGATACATTTGAACTTATACCTTCCTACCCTCCAGACCCAAGGCTTTACGTGTTGAACCACCTTGTTTTTCATAAATTGTTCATACATTATGAGGCTGTATAGTTGTTGCCTAAGTCTTTTCATAATCCCCAATGGAAAATTCAACTTCTAAGGTTAACCTTTATTTCTTCAAGTATTACATGGATATAAGTGCAACCATCCATCTCTTATCTCTCACTATGTACATTTGAGTCTCTTTCCTCTTTCTGCTCACACATGTCCTTGACGACATCTTCTGTTACTTATGTATAAGTAAAATCATATATGCTACATACACACACACTCACACACACACACACACACACACACACATACACACACACATATATATATTTAAGTTGCAACCTACTTACATCCATCTTGCTTTTCCCTTCTGGTCTACAATCATGATTTATCTCAGATCATAGTGGTCCATCATTCATAATCAGATAATCATTAGAAAAACATTAAAATAAAAAAGAAAGAAAAAATAGAGTTTTTTTGTATTAGTAAGAAGTTTACAATCATTGCCAAGTAAATCCCATATATAATCCAGTCCAGTTTCTTCCACAATTTGCAAAGATCCAAGATATATGTTCTAAAGTAATAATTTTTGACAATAGTTTTTTTTAATTTTCAGAATACATGCAAAAATAGTTTTCAACATTCACCCTTGCAAAACCTATTTCAAAATTTTCTGCCTCCCTTCTCCTCATCCCCTCCCCTAGAAAACTAATCCAATATATATTAAACCTGTACAATTCTTCCATATATAGTTCCCCATTTATTATTGCACAAGAAAAAAATCAGATCAAAAAGGAAAAAAATGAGAGAGAAAAAATTCACCAAACAACAACAAGGAAGGCGAAAATACTATGTTTTGATATGGAATATGGGATCCTATAGTCCTCTTTCTGGATACAGATGCTTCTCAAAGCTATTGGAATTGGCTAAAACAATAATTAAATGGACTGCTCTATCAATTGAATGTCATAACATGAACGATATTACTTATAAATATTAATAATTGATATTACTTATATTTAAATTAATTAAATTAACCAACAATAGAATTATATTAATACATTGTATACATTATATATTAAATGTTTATCTGTGCTTTATTTTCTTTGTTTTTTTTCAGTATGGATAGTGGTTGTTCTTTTTTTGAGTAACTGTAAACTTCATGAATGAAGCCTTATAGTTTTGTGATTTCATTGTTTATTAACATATGCAAACACCTGGTGATCTTCTTAATTTATAGAAAATCCTAATTGAGCACATATGTCCTTAAATTTTAAGCCTTGCTTAATGTCAATACATATTAAATTGCTGAATAAAGTGTTTGTGTGCTTGTATCTGTCTTGGATAGTATTTTAGGGTATATCACATAAATGCTATATAAAGGTAATAAATGATTCACCTCTTACATCAAATTGTTTCATTACATAGTTCTATTGGTAACAGCATTAAAATATTTTAGAGTAGGAAAATAGTTTAGTACAAATCCCTCTTTTAACAGGGGAGAAAAATGTATTATCATATTCATCCTATCCACCATGTGTGTGTTTACTCCAGGGTTCTGCCTAAAACTCTCTTCTCTCTATATATTCTTTTTACATTAATTTATCAAGTTGTCATGTGTCCAACTATTATTTCTGTGCAGATGACTTCAGATAGGTCTGTATAGACACCTATCTGCTGGTGTACATGAATTACTATATACATATGTCTGTATGCATACGTATGTTTGTTTAGGTATATGTGTGGATATATGAATCTAACTAGTTAACTAGACCTAGTCTACCTCCTAAATTCCAGCCCTGCCTTACTATTTATACATTGGACATCATCAATAAAACATCCATAAACTTCACACACTCAATGTACTCAAAACAGAATTTTCCCTAAAAATTCTTCCCTGCTCTTGTCTCCTTTCTTTCTGTTGGGGGCTCAACCATTCTTTCAATTGCCCATTTTTGCAACCTTAGAGTCATCTTTGGTTCTTATTTCATTCTTTTTATAACCCATATCTGCAATCAGTTTCCAAGTTTTATAAATTCTATTTGTATAGTTTTTTTCCTTCTCTCCACTCCACTCATATAACATTTGTCATATTTTAAGGCCTAATAACCTTTCACCTGTATTCAGTAGCTTCTTCCTTGGACCTCTTGCCTCCAACTTATCTAAGCTAATCTATCCTCCACTTAACTTCCAAGCAGATATTCCTAACGTTCTGTTGTCCATGTCATTTTTCTGCTATAGGGGTTTCCTCTTGCCTTTATAACAAAGTACACACTTCTCTGTCTGACTTTTATACCCCTTCACAATCAGGTGTCAATTTACCTTTCCAGGTTTATTGTATATTATGTTCCTATATTCTTTCTATATTTCATCTAACTGGTCTATGTGATTTCCTGTAAATGTCATTCTATTTCCCATCTCCTTTACTTAGGTTGCACTATATCCTCACTTCTGCTTAATGGAATCACTAGCTTTCTTGAAAGTTCCTTTAAAGGGGGACCTCCTTTGGAAAACCTATGCTAACAGGCTGATGGAACAGACACCTGAAGAATAGGCAATTAGTTGGATTTCCTTCTTCCAATTTGTGGGGAAAAGAGGCTTTTGATGATTCCTGCAGGCTTTAGTTTGACAGAATGACTAAAGTTTTGAGTTTTATTGGAGCAGGGAGACTATTGAAGTCCTTATACCATAGTGCATGTTTTAAATTGTCTGTGGCTGAAAGTGACTTATTCAACATCCCATAGCATAACTCTCCTGAGGGAGAGGGAACCTAGATATCTATATCCAGTATTCTTTCTATAATTCCAGTCTTCTTTCTTTACATGCTAAAACCTACTAAATAAAAAGGGGAAAAATTAGAAAGGGAAGAAAAAAATATTAACCAACATACCCCCTATCTTCTTCAGACTAGAAAAATTATCTGAAGAAAACTAGTTCTCACAGTATTATTTCCAACCCAACTGGAAGCAGGAAGTAATGGAAAGCTTACAAGAGATTCTGTTCTCATGAGATTTTCAGGCTTGCTTCAGATTTGAAAGGAAGTTTGGATAGTGTGGATAAAAGTTCAGATAAGAATCTGAACTTTGGGGTGGTTATTCCAACTGAAGTTATGGAGCTTTTGAAGTTCACACACTACTAATCATAATACATTACAATTTGTCTCCAGGAGGCAGTTTTTAATAGGGAACCCTGGCCAGGAGGGTACTCATAGTAACTATATGTTGTTGTTTTTTTCATAATTCAAAGAGTTTTGCTATCTGTTCTGTGTGATAAAAGTTAAAATAGAAGGTAATTCTCCAGCAACTACTATTTGATTTTGTTTTTATCTTGATGTTCCTTGGAGATGAATAGAATTAAATAATAGCACAAATGTTGCCTTCTGTCAGAAGTTTTTCCTCATGTTTCCAGCTTACTAGCATTTGCTCCTCTTTATTATCAGTTTATATTTTGCACATATGAATATATGTATATGTTATTTCTTCTGGCTGTATTGTAGGCTTCTTAAGGGCAGGGGGCAATTTCAATTTTTTTCTTCTTCTTTGTATACCCAGCACTTACACATTATTTGGTAGTCAGAAATTAAATATTTATTAAATACCTACTCTGGTAGTATACATTATTCTAAGTTCTAGAGATACATAAAGAGTTAAAAGACAGTTTTTGACCTCAAAAAGTTCACTGTTTAATGAAGGAGACACTTAAAATAACTATGTATGACAAGCTACATATAAGATAAAGTGAAAATTACTATAGGAAGGCATACAGTAAATGCTTAATAAGTGCCTTTTGATTCAATAATTGATTTTGGTTAATGTTGTCTTCCCGTGTTTAATATATCAATATGCTTATAAATAATTCATTGATGTGTAATTTCAACATATCAATAATTAATTTTGAAGGATTACATCAGAGAAATAGATAATTTTATAAAGAAGCATTTTCTCTTTTCTAAAGGTTAGATTAAGGATAATAGAAATAATATTTTCTGCGACTCTGGACAGATCATTTTTATATCTCATGCTCTAAGGCAATTTTCTAAATGACTAGAAGTTGTAGAAAAGTTGCTGTCTTGGATTTTCTTTTTATCACAAATGTGTATAGTTAAGCAAAAAAAAATAATCTTCATTTATTGTACTCTTACTTATTCCCTCACAAAAATTCAAGAAAAAAAAAGAAAACATATATTTTGCCATGTACTTTGAAACCAAAAGCATTCTCTTTCTCTCTCTTTCTTTTTCCTTCCCTCCCTCCATTTCCCCACCCCAGTCTCTCTCTCTTTCTCATGTTTCATAATAAGTCTTTTGGAGTTGTGGTGAACTATTGTGTTCATCAGAGTAACTAAGTCATTCAAAATTAATTATCTTGACAAGATTGCTGTTATTGAAGAGATAGTCCTATTGGTTCTGACCAATTCACTTTGCATGAGTTTATACATGTTTTTCCCAGGTTTCTCTGAAAGTATCTCTTTCATCATTTATTACATCATAATAGTAATATTGTCATATTCATGTGCCATAAACTTTTTCAACCATTCCCCAATTGATGGGCATCCCCTCAGTTTACAATTCTTTGGCACCACAAAAATAGCTACCATAAAGAGTTTTATATGTATGGGTCATTTGTTAACTGGGGGATGGCTTTCTTTTATTTATTTTATAAACTTGGCTCAATTTCTTTTATTTTAGAAATGAGACATTTATCCAAAAAACTTGCTACAAAAATTTCCCCCCTCCAGTTTCCTGCTTTGCTTCTAATGCAAGAAATTTTATGTATCAATTTTATGTAATCAAAATTATTGAACCTCTTGAACTTCTGTCTCTTGCTTGATCATGAGCTCTTTCCTTATCTATAGATCTAACATATAATTTCTTTCCTTGTCCACTAATTTACTTATTATATAACCCTTAATGTCTATATCTTGTATCCATTTTGAGCTTATTTGGATATACAGTGTGAAATAAGAAATGCTTGCCCTACAGACTTGCATTGGCAGAGGTAGTTTTCTTTCCTAAGAGTTTCCTATGCAATAAAAATCACAGGAACAGTTTGTATCCCCTATAAATATGTTTCTATGATATATTGTTGTTGCTGTTGTTCGATTTTGTTGACTCTTTGTGTCCCCATTTGGAATATAAATAACAAAGATACAGGAGTGATTCCTCTGACCATTTTACAGGTGAGGAAACTGAGTGACTTGCCCATTCTCACACAAATAGTATTGTCTGAGGCTCAATTTAAGCTCAGATAGATAAATCTTCCTAACCTCAGGCCTGACACTCTGTTGTCCCTTGGATATCATATTAATATATATTATTGTGTTAGATATATTAATACTACCAACCTGGGATTATCTTGGCAAAGATTTCTCTCAGGTGAGATGGCTAGATTGCATCCACCAATGCAAGTCTGTACCTTCTCTGCAACTTAACTTAGAGAGTTGCTTGGGATAACTTGCTCAGATTCACAATAGCCAGTACATGTCAGAGGGAGGATGTTAATGATTGCAAAATTAGGTTTATGGACACTACACACACTATCTCAGCCTCATGTTAACCATAGATAATTTCAGGGCATAATATAAATAAATAGTTCTTCCTTGCTGATTGTATATTTCAGACACATTTGTATTTGACTTCTACTGAACTTGAACACAAAGACGTGGACTGCAAATGTATATTTCAGCTTGAAGCTCAGGAGCATAACAATTCCCTTCTGTTTACTTGATATTTTGCTGAATTTAGAATAAATTTTGAAGCAATCAACAGATAATGTACATTCTGGGAACAGAAGGAGTCTTAAATACATGGCATAAATCAGGGATGGATAGATAACTGCATTTCTATTCTAGCTAACACCTCAAATTTATTTAAATTTTTTTAAATGTACACCATGCAGCCCAGTTTGCTCCACCTTTGCTAGCCAATGCACCTTGGAAGGAAAACATGATCTGTAAATCTTGCAGTTTATGGTCTGCATGCTTCATAAAGCCTGTGCAATGTCCAACAGATCCTTTCCATCAAGTTTTCCTTTAGAATCTACTTTTATAAGCATCATAACAACTCAGAAAGCTTATGCACAAAACTGAGATCAGATGTCAACCATTTCCAGGTCCATTGGACATCAGTTTCCAAGAGACCACTGTCTTCTCTCTCTCTAAGATAAATGTGTTGCTTAGGGAGGGAACCTCTGGCAGAAGGCCAAAGCTAAAAGAGATGTCCTTTAAAGTGGGGTGAGGCTATTTTCTTAACAAGGCTGTAGGAAGCTTCTTATCTGAGCTGTTCAAAAGACCCCACTCCCAGAAGGTTCAGTGACACACAAATTAAGCAATTAAGATTAACAGGCAGTGACATGTTTTTCTTCAGCACTTGCACGGAAAAGAAAGGCCTTTAATACTTTTTGGGTTGTCCACCAGAGGTCATGGAAAGGTCTAGTGTGCTACTTCCTCACTAGCTTGGCTAATGTTCCATTTCAAAAGGCCTTGGGGAAAGAGTGTGTAATGAGGAAGGGGGGCAGGCGTGGAGAGAAGAGGAAAAGAACAGGATTGGAACATGGTGGATGCTTTGTACATCAGTTCCATCAACAAAGGGAAAAAAATCTAGGGGAGGGGACAAAAGAATGGGGAGGGGAGGTGATCCAATTAAGGACCTTTCTGTAGGATATTTTTAGCTGCTATCTCTCTAATATATTTTTAAAATGATTATTGGAAGTCATAAGAGAGCAGAGCAGGAGCTTTAGAGATTCAATAAGGGGATTTAGGATATTACAAAGAATTAATTTGTAACCTTCTTGCTTTGGGATTTTTAAATATGTTTGAGTGATGAAAAGATGATTGTTATAAAAATCTGTGCTTTGGGCAGTGGTGCAGCTGTATTTAATCATTACATAGTTCTTTCATTTTATGAAGCATGCCTCTCTGAAGGTTAAGGATTTAGAGAATGTCACTGAATGAAAATGGTAAATAAAAGCTTAGAATTAGGATAGGATGTGATTCAATAAATTGTTTAATAGTTTATGGGTTAATCTGATAAAACTGCATTTATAGCTAGGAATTGTAACAATTCTGAGAAGTGATCTTTTAGTCTTCCTTTGAAGTCCTTTGTGTTGATGATCTTGCTACTTCAAAAACAACCAATTTCACATTCATTCTTGTTTATCTTAAAAGCCTTTATTTTAATTTCAAGTTGTCACTACTCTTTAGAGAAGCTACAATTTCATTTCACAAATAGCTGATGACAAATGTTACATTCCAAAATGTACATCTGTATACTCATTTGCACATGAAATGATTTGTGAACAGAGACCTGCTGAAACATTAACACTCTATTAATGGCCAAATGCCTCAGGAAAGCAATCATTATTCTATCTTGAAATGTTGCTTATTTTAAACAACAAGACAATAAGCATACAATAATACAATGCAATATTAATACTATTAGTATTAATAATAATAATACAATGATACTAAGTTAGATCATAGGGATTCAAAAACAAATCTAGATATCAAGCATAGACCAGTACTCAGCACAATGACTGGCATACAATAAGCATCTAATAAATGTTTATTAACCATTATTTTCTTTTTTTATAGAGGCAAAATCTTTGGTTTTATTATTATGCTAAAGCATAGGTATAGACAGAAGAAAACCTTAACCCTTATTAGGAGTCTAACAGACTCTTTTATAAATGAGTGACAGAAAAATTATTTTACATATTGCAATTTTGTATATTCCTTTTAGTCTATAAACATTAAAAAAGAAATAGATCTATATTTCCCATGCTTTCTTCAGTAATAATACAACAGTTGAAATTTAAACAGAATCACAACCAAACTTTATAGGTAAGTTAAATCAGGTTATAAATTTTTATCTTTTTTTTCTTATTGAAACTTTAAATTTTTAAAACATGTAAGGATAATTTTTACTGTTGATCCTTGCAAAACATTGTATTCCAATTTTCCTTCCTTGTCCCCCCAACCCCCTCCTCTAGAAGGCAAATAGTCCAGCACATGTTACACATGGTAAAAAATATATGTAAATCCAATATGGGCATACATATTTATACAATTATCTTGCTGCACAAGAAAAATCAGATCAAAAAGAAAAAAAAAAGAGAAAGAAAATAAAATTCAAGAAAACAATAACAATAGAAGTGAAAATGCTATACTGTGATCCATACTCAGTTCCCACAATCTTCTCTTGGAGTGTAGATGGCTCTCATCATCATAAAATCAGTGAAACTGGCCTGAATTATCTCATTGTTGAGAAGAGCCATGTGCATCAGAATTGATCATCATAAAATCTTCCTATTGTCATGTATAATTATCTCTTGGTTCTGCTCATTTCACTTAGCATTAGTTGATGTAAGTCTCTCCAAGCCTCTTTGAAGTCACCCTGCTGATTGTTTCTTATAGAAAAACAATATTTCATAACATTCATATAGTATAACTTATTCAGCCATATTCCAACTGATGGGCATCTATTCAGTTTCCAGTTTCTTGCCATTACAAAGAGGGCTGCCACAAACATTTTTGCACTTGTGGGTCCCTTTCCCTTTTTGTGATCTCTTTGGGATATAAGCCCGATAGAAAAAACTGCTGGATCAAAGGGTATACACAGTTTGATAATCTTTTGAGCATAGTACAAATTGCTCTCCAGAACAGCTGGATCCATTCACAACTCCACCAACAATGTACTCACATCCAACTCCAACTGTCATCTTAGCCAATCTGACAGGTGTGTAGTGGTATCTCAGAATTGTCTTAATTTGCATTTCTCTGATCAATAATGATTTAGAGCACCTTTTCATATGACTAGACATGGCTTCAATTTTTTCATCTGAAAATTGCCTGTTCATATCCTTTGACCATAAATGGCTTGAATTCTTATAAATTTCAGCCAATTCTCTATATATTTTGGAAATGAAGCCTTTATCAGAACTTTTGAATGTACAAATATTTCCCAAGTTATTGCTTCCCTTCTAATATTGTCTGCATTAGTTTTGTTTCTACAAAAACTTTTTAACTTAATATAATCAAAATAATCTATTTGATGTTCAATAATGAGCTCCAGTTCTTTTTTAATCACAAATTCCTTCCTTCTCCACAGATCTGAGAGGTAAACTATCCTATGTTCTCCTAATTTGCTTATAATATCACTATGTCTAAATCATGAACCCATTTAAAACTTATTTTGGTTTGTGCTGTTAGGTTTGGGTCAATGCCTAGTTTCTGCCATACTAGTTTCCAAGTTTCCCAGAAGTTTTTGTCAAATAATAAGTTCTTGTCCCCAAAACTGGGGTCTTAGGGTTTGTCAAACACTAGATTGCTATTGTCGTTAACTCTTTTGTCCTGTGAACCTAACCCATTTCATTGATCAACTACTCTATTTCTTAGCCAGTACCAAATGGTTTTGATGGCCACTGTTTTATAATATAGTTTTAGGTCTGGCACAGCTAGGCCACCTTCATTGTCATTTCCCCCCCCCCCATTAATTCCCTTGAAATTCTTAACCTTTTATTCTTCCAGATGAACTCTGTTATAATGTCTTTCTAGATCTGTAAAATGACTTTTTGGGAGTTTGATTGGAATGGCACTAAATAAGTAAATAAATTTAGGTAGTACCTGCATTTTTATTATATTTGCATAGCCTATCCATGAGCACTTGATATTTTCCCAACTTATTAAATCTGACTTTATTTTTGTGGAAAGTGTTTTGTAGTTGTGTTCACATAATTCCTGACCTTGTCTTGGCAGATAAACTCCCAAACAGTTTATACTATCAATAGTTATTTTGAATGGAATTTCTTTTTGTATCTCTTGCTTCTGGACTTTGTTGGTAATACATAGAGTGCTGATGATTTATGTGGATTTATTTTGTATCCTGCAACTTTGCTAAAGTTTTGGATTGTTTCTAGTAGTTTTTCCGTTGCTTCTCTAGGGTTCTGTAAGTATACCATCATATCATCTGCAAAGAGTGATAATTTGGTTTCTTCAGTACCAACTTTAATTGCTTTAATCTCTTTTTCTTCTCATTGCCAAAGTTAACATTTCTAATACAATATCGAATAGTAATGGTGATAGTGGACAATCTTGTTTCATCCTTTATCTTTTTAGAAATAGTTCTAGTTTGCCCCCATTATATATGATGCTTGATGATGGTTTTGAATAAATGTTACTGTTCATTTTGAAGACAAGTCCATTTATTCCTATACTCTTTAGTGTTTTTAATAAGAATGGGTGTTGGATTTTATCAAATGCTTTTTCTTCTTCTATTGAGATAATCATATGCTTTTTTTTTTAGTTTGGTTATTGATGTAATCAATTACTCTAATAGTTTTCCTAATATTGAACCAGCCCTGCATTCCTAGTATAAATTCTTCTTTGTCATGTGTATTATCCTGGGGATGATTTTCTCTAGTTTTTTTGCTAATATTTTACTTAAGATTTTTGCATCAATATTTATTAGGAAAATTGGTCTATAATTTTCTTTCTTTGTTTTTACCCTACTTTGTTTTGGTATCAGCATCATATCTGTGTCATAAAAGGAATTGGGTAGGACTCCTTCTTTCCCTATTTTTTCAAATATTTTACATAGTATGGAGTTAATTGTTCTTAAATGTTTGGTAGAATTCACATGTAAATCAATCTGGCCCTGGAGATTTTTTCTTAGGGAATTGATTAATAGCTTGTTCTATTTCTTTCTTTCTTTCTTTCTTTTTAAAATGGGACTATTTAAATAATTTATTTCCTCTTTTGTTAACCTGGGCATTCTATACTTTTCTAGGTATTCCTTTATTTGACTTAGATTATCAAATTTATTGACATAAAATTGGGCAAAATAATCATTAATCATTGTTCTAATTTGCTCTTCATTGAGTGGAAAGTTCTCCCTTTTCATTTTTCGAGACTGACAATTTGATTTTCTTCTTTCCTTTTTCCAATTAAATTAACTAAAGGTTTATCTATTTTTTTTCATAAACCCAACCCTTGGTTTTATTCTTACTTTTAATTCTATTAATCTCCTCTTTTGTTTTTAGAACTTCAAATTTGGTATTTAATTGGTAGTTTTTAATTAGTTCTTTTTCTAGCTTTTTTAGTTGCAAGCTCAATTCATTGATCTTCTCTTTCTCTATTTTATGCAAATAAGCATATAGAGAAATAAAATTTCCCCTAATTACCACTTTGGCTGCATCCCACAAATTCTGGTATGTTGATTTATTATTGTCATTCTCTTGGATAAGTTATTGATTGTTTTGCACAATAATCAATTTGTTGTTTTGTACATTCTTTTTTTAAGATTAGATTATTTAGTTTCCAATAATTTTTGGTCTATTTTCCCCTGGCCTTTTATTAAATGTAACTTTTATTTCATCGTGATCTAAAAAAAATGAATTTACTATTTTTGCCATTCTGCATTTGGTTTTGAGATCTTAATGCCCTAATATATAGTCAATTTTTGTAAAGGTTCCATGAACTGCTGCAAAAAAAATTTACTCCTTTCTGTCTCCATTTGATTTTCTCCAAAGATATACCATATCTAACTTTTCTAGTATTCTATTTACCTCTTTAACTTATTTTTAATTTATTTTATGGTTCAATTTATCTAGTTCTGAGAGAGCAAGATTGAGATTCCTTGTTATTATAATTTTGCTATCTATTTCTTCTTGCAGCTCTCTTAACTTCTTCTTTAAGAATGTAGGTGCAATACCACTTGGTGTATATGTTTGGTATTGATATTGTTTCATGATTTATCATATCCTTTAGCAATATATAGGTTTCTCCTTATCTCTTTTAATTAGATCTATTTTTGCTTTTGTTTGATATGAGATCAGGATTGCTACCACTGCTTTTTGTTAACTTCACTTGAAGCATAATAGATTCTGTTCCAGCCTTTTTCCTTTACTCTAAATATATCACTCTGCTTTAAATGAATTTTTTGAATAGCATTCTGGCTTTTAATCCAATCTGCTACCTACATTTTATGGGAAAGTTCATCCCATTCACATTTACAGTTAAAATGACTAATTCTGTATTTCCCACCATCTTATTTACCCCAAATTTTGCTTTTTTCTTTCCTTTCTCCCTTTCCCTCCTCCCCATTATTTTGCTTCTGACCACCAGTTCCCTCAAACAGCCCTCCCTCTTTACAGCCACTCCCCCTTTCTTATACATTTCTTCCACTACTTCTGTTTTTCCCTCTATTAGCCTCCCTGTTTCCTTTCTCTTTCCTCTCCTCTTTCCCTATAAAGTGAGACAAGTTTTTCTGTGAAACCAAATATGTCTAATATTTTTTAACCAAAATCTGATGAAAGATTCCCACAATGTTCATCCTCCTCCCTTCAGTCTTTGAACTTTGAAGATCTTTCAGTCTTCCCTTGAAGGCCTCCAGCACTGATGATCTCACTACTTAAAAAACAGCCACTTTTATATTTAAATAGTACTGACTACAAAAAAAAAAAAGAAAGAAAGAAAAAGAAAAGAAAAATAAGAAAAAGTTCCTTTTTCTGATGAACAAAAATCTTTTTGCAATTTCTATATGTTCTTTTTAGACCTAACTCATTTAATCAATTACCCTTTCAGTTACAGGGAAAATCAAATAGCCTTTCAATTACAAGCAGCTAAATGGTAAATAGAGAGCTAGACCTATATGTAAGAAAGACCCAAATTCAAATCTGACTTCAGACACTTATTATGTGATTCTAGGCAAGTTGTTTAGCCCCTGTCTGAATGAGTTTTCTCAGTTGTAAATTGGGAATAATAATAATACCATCTAATTTTCCTTGGTTGCTGTGAAGATCACATAAGAATATTTGTCAAAATGTCTGGCATTGTATGGCATTTAAATGCTTTTTCTTTTTCCCTAGGTGAAGAGCTGTTATGTCAATCATCATTCCTCTATTTGTTGTTTATGAAGATGTTATTTTTTAGTTGTGTCTAACTCTATATGACCCTGGGAAGTAGGTGCTATTATTATAAATCACTTTACAGGTGAGGAAACTAGGAGACAGATAAAGATTAATGAACTTCTTGATCAATGATATAAAGAGTTAGTATGTATTTGAGACAGCATATTGAATTTAGGACATTTGTAGATTATATATTCTATTTTGGAGTTCAAAATTATATTACCATTTGGTTTCCTTCCCTTCCTTCCTCCCTTCCTCTCTCTTTCCTTCCTTCCTTCCTTGCTTCCTTCCTTCCTTCCTTCCTTGCTTCCTTCCTTCCTTCCTTCCTTCCTTCCTTCCTTCCTTCCTTCCTTCCTCCCTCCCTCCCTCCCTTCCTTTTTTTCCTTTTTTCCCCCTTCTCTCTCTCTCTCTCTCTCTCTCTCTCTCTCTCTCTCTCTCTCTCTCTCTCTCTCTCTCATTTCACTCTCCCTTTCCCTCTCCCTGTCCCTCTTTTTCTTCTTCACTCTCTCCATCACTCTAGAGTAATACTCTAAGGAAATTTTAGGAGCATAAGTAAGTGACTAGCAATATCCAGAAAATGAATCTTTCCAGTTATTAATAGTAGCTTTGTGAATCTGAGAGGCTCAGATTTTCTGAGCTGAAAAACTGTCTGCCAAGGGGAATCCCACAATAATATTGCTTCTCAGGGAAGATATACTATTGATAGGAAAATACTGAAAGATAAATGACATGTTGGAGGGAATGTGGGAAAACTGGGACACTGATACATTGCTGGTGGAGTTGTGAAATGATCCAATCATTCTGGAGAGAAATTTGGAACCATGCACAAAGAGTTATCAAACTATGCACATCCTTTGATCCAACAGTGTCTCTACGGGGTCTGTATACCAATGAGGTCATAAATGTAATGGAATGTTATTATTTTAGAAGAAACAACCATCAGGATGATTTCAGAAAGTCCTGTTGAGACTTACATAAACTCATGCTAAGTGAACTGAGTAAAACCAAGAGAAAGTTGTATATAGCCACAACAAGATTATGTGATGATTACTTCTGATGGGCATGGTTCTTTTCATCAATGAGGTGATTTAGGCTGGATCCAATGATCTTGTGATGGACAGAGCCATCTGCATCCAGAAAGAGACTATGGGAACCAAATATGCATCATAAAATGGTACTTTCACCTTTTTATTGTTGTTTGCTTTTTTTCTTTATCACATTTTCCCTTTTTGATCTGATTTTTCTTGTGCAGTTTGATAAATATGGAAATGTATTTAAAAGAATTATACACATTTAAACTATATTGAATTACTTGCTATCTAGGAGACGGGAGTAGGAGGAAGGAAGGGAGAAAAATTTGGAACACAAGGTTTTGCAAGGGTGAATGTTGAAAACTACCTTTGCGTGTATTTTGAAAATTTAAAAAAAATTGCAGGAAGAAAATTGTATAGATATATATATATATATACATATATTTGGAGTTAACATATAATTTAACATATTTAACATGTATTGGACTACCTGCCTTCTAGGGGAGAGAGTGGGGGGAAGGAGGAGAAAATTTGGAACAGAAGGGATTTCAAAGGTCAATGTTGAGAAAATTACCCATGCATATGTTTTGTAAATGAAAAGATATAAAAATTTTAAAAAGGAAAAAAAAATTATTAACATTTTTAAAAAAGGACTAAGACTAAGGAAGCCCAACCCCTGCCCTAGCTAGGCAGGATATCTAGACATTGTGAATGACTCAGAAAATACAGGTCTGAGATGAGAGTCAAGTATCTATTTCAGTATCTTTAATTTGGGGATATCTAGAAAGAAACCCAATACTTTGATTTTATACTGAATATTTTCTAGAAGGGGAGACCCCAGACAAGAATCATAGCTAATTTTTTCTTTCTAGATATTTTTCCTAAAATAACACTCATTATTGGAAATAACAGGTAAGGGGGAAAAAGGGGGAGAGAGTGGGGAAGATAGATAAAGAAAGAAAGAGAAACAGAGAGAAAGACAGAGAAAAGCAACAGATAAGACAAAATGATAGAGAAACAAAAGCACAGAGATAGAAACAGAAGCAGAGATAGGGAACAGAAACACTGACAGAAGAAAAAGAATCAGGGTGACATTGTGAGTGAGAGAAAAGAAAAGGGATGAGAATCAAAGAATCTGGTAGCCAGACAGAGACACAGAGATTCAAGGAGACAAAGTGAGTTAGAGAGGAGACAGTGACAGACACAGAATGACAGAGACACAAAGAGAAAGTGTCTAACTCCTCTCTTTGAAGTAAATTAAAGATGAACCTCATGCATGTGAGTAAATGAGAATCTCCTTTCTGAGAGGACTCCCTCTACAATTTGAATGACAATTATAAATGGTATGAAGGCAAAGATCAGTGAAAGCAAGTTAAACTTTAAGCAGTTAAAAAAATCAATGAAAGTCCTGGAGAAGAGATGGTAAAACATTTATCTCTTCTCACTGAAAGATATAATATTCTTTTCCAAATACATTCATTATATTTTGTGATTCCCAGGAATGGGAAAAGGGGTAACTAGATCAAAAGCATAGATTACAAGTTTGATTATACTGAAAAATTTGACAAGGGAAAATATCTATACTTGAGGAACAACTAATGAGTACGTAGCAACTAGAAGTGTTCTTACTTCACTATAATAGGGTTAGTCTTTTGGAGGTCTTCTCAATCTCAACCCAAACCATTAGGATATTTTTACTTCTAGTTTCAATTATATCTGAACTCTAGAGTTTCTTTTAAAAATGAAAAGCAAAAAAAAAAGTACTATATGAATCATACAACAGATAACTTGTTCCTAAAAAATAACATTAAAAAGCCCTCAAACTTATACTACAATTACTATTTAAAACTTATAATTACTATGACATTCAGTTGGAAGTCTTAATACTTAAACTTGATCTGAGCATAAAGCAGTTTGTGGGGCAGCTAATTAATCAATTTATATTTCATCTCAATTCTGTCTTATTCAGACTCCAAGTATATAGCAGGTTTGAACCAGACATCTCCTTGGCTTTTTGCCAGAGATGGTTCTGACTTCATGTGATCCAGGACTTCCATACTTCTCGAACTTACCTGATTGCTTCCTCCAACTTATTTGAAGAATTATGCTCAATAAACTTTTCAGCAGAAAAAATAACCAGGGTATCAGGGGCAAACTTATCTAGTTGAGCCCATTCTTGGTATGGGAGTGGAAATAGTAGTCAATGGGAAAGCACAGTATATTCTTAAGCACCCTTCACAAAGAGTCTAAAGACAAAATATTCTACTGCTATATGGTGCCATTACAGCCAATAGATTAATCAAGAAGATGATGTCTTTTCTTTCAACTGAAGAAGTAGCATGTTTGCAAAAAGAAGACAGAGATGGGTAAAGGTAACCAAGAAACCATTCAGGCTTGTTGCATCATTCATTCAGTGCTGACTCAGCACATAACTGGAAAGAATCCTCCAAACTCTCATTGTGCCAGTGAAAACAAGGCTAGCATTTGCTGAGCATTTGCCATGAGATAGACACTAGAAACTAATTTTACCTCTGACATCTCTTTGATATTGTTTCCCACTTATGTAGTATGCTCGAAAAAAAATCTTTGCTCACTATTATATCTTTCCACTTTCACTCAAAATGGCTTTGCTCACCATCATATCTTTCCATCAACACTCAAGTAATGCCATTTTTTTTTTGATGGGGGAGAGTCAAGTTCCACCTAAATTTAATTCAATTTCATAAAGTGGCCATAATTATGTCAAGCATTGTCCTAGTCACTAAGGGACATAATGACAAAAATGAAATGGTCTTATATTCTCCAGAACTTTGTATTTTATATAGATAAGTAAATACAAAATATATGCAAATATAATGGGAGGAGGGATTTCTTTTTGTACCTCCTCCATCTTAGTTGATGAAGTGACAGAGAGTAAGTGACCAATAACAAAGTGTCAAAGTAACTGTGAACAAAATGCAACTTTTACCCAGTACAAAAAAGTGCACTTCTTTTATGAAGTGTGAACAAGTTCTTTGATTGAATAATAAAAGAAAACTGGAAATTGGTTTAGTAAAAATTGGCCACACCCCTAGACAGTTTTAAATAGTTAATGGAAAGCACACTGGAATGGATTTGTAAGATGTAGTTTTAAGAGTATAGATTAGATTAACAGAGGAGGAAGTAAATTGCTTAAATAGTCCCGTTCCAGAAAAAGAAATAGAGCAAGCTATTAATCAACTCCCTAAGAAAAAATCTCCAGGACCAGGTGGATTCACAGGTGAATTCAACCAAACATTCAAAGAACAATTAGCTCCAATGTTATATAAACTATTTGAAAAAATAGGGAATGTAGGAGTCCTACCAAATTCCTTTTATGACACAGACATGGTACTGATACCCAAACCAGATAGGTTGAAAATGGAGAAAGAAAACTATAGACCAATCTCCCTAATGAATATTGATGCTAAAATTTAAATAAGATGTTAGCAAAAAGGCTCCATAAAATTATACCCAAGATAATACAACATGATCAAATAGTATTTATACCAGGAATGTAGGGCTGGTTCAATATTAGGAAAACTATCAGTATAATTGGCCATATTAATAATCAAATTAACAAAAATCATATGATCATCTCAATGGATGCAGAAAAAGCATTTGATAAAATCCAACATCTATTTCTATTAAAAACACTTGAGAGAATAGGAATAAATGGACTTTTCCTTAAAATAATCAGTAGCATTTGTTTAAAACCATCAATAAGCATCATATGTAATGGAGAAAGATTGCAACCATTCCCATTAAGATCAGGGGTGAAACAAGATTGTCCACTATCATTATTATTATTCAATATTGTGTTAGAAATGCTAGCTTTGGGAATAAGAGTGGAGAATGAGATTAAAAGAATTAGAGTAGGTAATGAAGAAACCAAATTATCATTCTTTGCTGATGATATGATGGTATATGGAGAGAATCCCAAAGATTCAACTAAAAAGCTATTAGAAATAATCCACACCTTTAGCAAAGTTGCAGGATACAAAATAAATTCACATAAATCATCAGCATTCTTATATGTCACTAACAAAATCCAACAGTTAGAGCTACAGAGAGAAATTCCATTTAAAGTAACTACCAATAGTATAAAATATTTATGAATCTATCTGCCAAGGGAAAATCAGAAACTATATGAGCAAAACTACGAAATACTTTCCACACAAATTAAGTCTGATCTAACCAATTGGAAAAATATTAAATGCTCTTGGATAGGATGAGCAAATAAAACAAAGATGCCAATACTTCCTAAACTAATCTATTTATTTAGTGCTATACCAAACAGACTCCCAAAAAACTATTTAATGACCTAGAAAAAATAACAACAAAATTCATATGGAAAAACAAAAGGTCAAGAATTTCAAGGGAATTAATGAAAAAAAAAATCAAATGAAGGTGGCCTAGCTGTACTATGTAAAAATTATATTATAAAGCAGGGGTTACCAAAACCATTTGGTATTGGCTAAGAAATAGACTAGTTGATCAGTGGAATAAGTTAGGTCCAAAAGACAAAATAATCAATAACTCTAATAACCTAGTGTTTGACAAACCCAAGGACCCCAGCCTTTGGGGTAAGAACTCAATGTTTGACAAAAATTGCTGGGAAAATTGGAAATTAATATGGCAGAAATTAGGCATTGATCCACACTTAACACGGTGTACCAAGATCAGGTCAAAATGGGTTCATGATCTAGGAATAAAGAATGATATTATAAATAAATTGGAGGAACATAGGATAGTTTACCTCTCAGACCTGTGGAAGGAAATGAATTTATGTCCAAAGAAGAACTAGAGATCATTATCGATCACAAAGTAGAAAACTTTGATTATATCAAATTGAAAAGTTTTTGCACAAACAAAATCAATACAGATAAGATTAGAAGGGAAACAATAAACTGGGAAAACATTTTTACAGTCACAAGTTCAGATAAAGGCCTCATTTCCAAAATATATAGAGAATTGACTCTAATATATAAGAAATCAAGCCAATCTCCAATTGATAAATGGTCAAAGGATATGAACAGACAATTCTTGGATAAAGCAATTGAAACTATTTCTAGTCATATGAAAAGATGCTCCAAATCATTATTAATCAGAGAAATGCAAATTAAGACAACTCTGAGATACCACTACACACCTGTCAGATTGGCTACAATGACAGGGAAAGGTAATGAAGAATGTTGGAGGAGATGTGGGAAAACAGGTACACTGATACATTTTTGGTGGAACTGTGAATATATCCAGCCATTCTGGAGAGCAGTTTGGAACTGTGCTCAAAAAGTTATCAAACTGTGCATACCTTTTGATCTAGCAGTGTTACTACTGGGCTTATATCCCAAAGAAATACTAAAGAAGGGAAAGGGACCTGTATGCAACAAAATAGGATATAAAGGGGGAAAAAAAAAATAAGCCTTTGGCTGGAATTTCAAAATTTCCTTGGATCATTGTATTGCTTATAGTAACTCATTTTAATTGACATATAATATTGATGTTAATTTGTACAATGTTCTCTTGGTTCTGCTAACTTCACTTAGCATCAATTCATGTAAGTCTCTCCAGGCTTTTCTGAAATTAGCCTCCTCGTCATTTTTTTATAGAACAATAGTATTAGGTTACATTCAAATACTATAATTTATTTAGCCATTCCCCAATTGATGGGCAGCCCATCAATTTCCAGTTCCTTGATACCACAAAAAGACCTGCCACAAATCTTTTTGCACATGTGGGTCCTTTTCCTTCTTTTATGATCTGTTTGATCATATGATCTTATGAATCTTTACAGACTCTGTAGTGGCAGTGTTGGATCAAAGGATATGCACAGTTTGATAGCCTTTTGGCCATAGCTCTAAATTAGTGCTTTTTTATTTTATTTTATTTTATTTGAGGTTTATTTTTAATTCTTTTTTTAAAGTTTTTTTTATATTTTTAAAATTAATTTTATGATTATAACTTTTTTTGAAAATTAGTGCTTTTTTTTAAAAACATGGAATAATGTGGAATTTAAATTCTGGTCCTCTGATTTAATATCAATGACCTTTTCATTGAAAAACTGTGTTCTTTACCTTTCCAATCTCCCCTAACAGGTCTTTGTAGTTTTCAATGTTAGCTCAAAGCTAAGATTGAAAATGTGCTATTGAAAATGAATTGCATTGAATTACAATGGAATGTTTATTCCTCTGAGATTTGTTATTTAAATTGTATTTCCTGGGTACTTAGCTGGATTAAAAAAGCCTAAAACACTAGTATATCTTTTACAATCCTCTAAGCAATAAACCTCATTAAATTTGAGGAGAGTTTGGTAACATAGAAACTATGAACAATCAGGAGATTTAGGTTGCCAAGTCTTGTCTCTGCCATGCACTAGTTGTCCAACTTTAGGCAAGCTTTAAGAATGGCAACTATAACCCAGATTTTTTGTTACAGTCATCATTTAAAAAAAAAAAAAAAAAAAAAAAAAAAGAAAGAAAAGAAAAGAAAAAGGAAAAAGAAACATCCTTTGTTTAACCATACTTAATTTTGTGTTTATTTGGAAAATGTTATCATTACATCTTTAGAGAATTACAAAACAGACTTCTCTAAACCTTAGTTTCTTCTTTTGTAAGTCCTAGATAGTTTCTAAGTATTCTTTCCTTCTCTGAAATTCTGATTTCATTTTATTTTATTTTATTGCCCCTATGACTTGAATTCTGAGAATTAAGATTTTGATCCTCAACTATTATGGAAAGGATGTTGACCTCAAAGTGAGGAGAATTATGGGTTGGCTAAAGGAATCATAATTGGGACACCAGCTGCCTCATCCCCTAAAGCTTCAAAGTCTAGTTTCTGTACTAGATTTCTAATTCTGTCACACCCAAATCCAATCAATTCCAATATACTTGCTTTCTGATTGTAGAAAGACCCGCTTTGGTGATCTAGTAATGAGTGTTATAACTACTATTTGACTTGTAGAGAAAAGAAGTAAGTGGAATGGTCAGCCCTAGCCCCTAGGACACTATCTGCCACATTATGGGTGCTAAATAATTGTTGATTAATTATATGCTTTCAACTAGAAAAATAAGGAAAAGGTGCTGTTAATCCATAAGCATAATACTTTTAAATAAATTGACTAGAAGTAACAGCATAATTTCAGGACCTTCTAAAAAAGAAATGAGAACCATTTTGCAAGATTTCTCATTCACTTTTATACCCAGTGTTTGTTCAATCAGGAAAACTAAGTTTTTGTTCTAAATAGTTTACAGCATTTATATTCCTTTTAACATCACAGAAATAAATCAGTTCAATATCTAGTTAATTACAATAAAAAGTTGCTAGATAGTCCACCTCCTAATTCCAGATACCACAATCCAGGTAACTTTCTTCTCCTACTAGAGTGGCCTTGCTTCATTCTAGGATTTCTGTCAGTAGAGAATAATCAGTTACTATATTTTCTACCTTCAAACGAATTTGATTTAAAAAATTGGCTTGGGGGGCAGATTTATTGATGTTTGTGAAATGTAGTGGAAAGAAAAAAAAATTATGGTTACACCTTTATCTTTGTACCATGTTATTTCCCTGTAAATCTAGGGCAAATACATAATATGTTATGGAGAGTTGAATGAATAACCATGTAGTAAGCACATTAAGGCCTACTAGTTCTCCATTTTACAGGAA
Organism: Sminthopsis crassicaudata; assembly: GCF_048593235.1. Classification (NCBI taxonomy): domain Eukaryota; kingdom Metazoa; phylum Chordata; class Mammalia; order Dasyuromorphia; family Dasyuridae; genus Sminthopsis; species Sminthopsis crassicaudata. The sequence goes on along the minus strand of NC_133620.1, from coordinate 115,918,528 downwards.
GGATTTTAGTGACAATTTACTCACCCAGCTGGTGTGAGTGTTTCAAAACTACAATTTTCAGGAAAGGAACACTAAACATAAGGGTTGGCTTTGGGACACCTCCAGTATTGCATCACTATACAGGATAGAAGGAGCCATCTAACACCCTGTGAGAACTTTGTCATGATGGGCAAGAAAAAAAAAAAAAACACAGCAATATCTCCAAATCTATGAACTTTAACTTTACCTTCTTCTTTTTTATTTCTTTATTTTTCCCATTTATTATTTCCTAAAAGGAGCTATTGAGCATCAGGATCATAGTGAGCAAGTACCTTAAATGGTAAGGGAAGAGAGATACTCTCCCTGGTCCCTAGAATACTTCATCCCACAGATTTTCAGTAACTTAATATACCCATTTCTCAAGATAGTGGAAGGAAGGAGAAAATTGGGTTCTTTGTGTTATTCACATATTTGGAATTCTATTCTTGTTGATATTGGCAGCTCCTCTTGTGATATCAAGTATTTCTGTAATTAGAAAGCCCTTTAAATAGTGTATTACATGTCCAATAGATTTAACAGGCTCTTGAAATAAAATTTTGCCTTTCCTCTAGCAATTATGTTGACATAATGAAACTAGTCTCTATTTATGTTGGTGGGAGTGGCAAGGAGAGGTGGGAAAGACCAATAACCAACATTTTTATTTAAAGCTTGTTGTTTCTAAAAGGGAATAATTGAAGCATCTAATAACTAGATCTGGAACTAAAAGACCTGGGTTCAAGTCCTGTCTTTGAACTTTCTTATCAATTTAACTTTGTAAAATCATCTAGCTTCCTATGTTGTCATCTATAAATAGAAGCCTTAGATGTCTATAACAGAGCCTGTAATTCTTAGTAGAGATATTTTCATCTCAACATGAGTTTTTGATTGGAAAAGACTGATATGAGAAGAAGGACCTGAGATGTGAATACAGTTAAGACTACCCTTGATGTTATAAAATAATGATGATAATGCCTAATATTTGTATAAGTTTGCTTCAGTTATGTTCATTTAATCCCCTTAATAGCACTGAGGGAGAGGGGAGATGATATCTTAATTTTACAGACAAAGAAAACTGAGACAACTAGATTCAGGGACTTACCCAGATCACATTACTTAGTAATAAATATCTGAGACCAGATTCAAAGCCAAGTCTGTCTAATTACAAATCTAATACTCTATTGTGCCACCTAGATACCTATTTTAGATACACAGTGTTTTGCCGATGTTTTCACTGTTCACAGTTTCGCCTTTCTACTTCACAAAATGTCCATTAATCTTACTCAGAAAGAGGTGCTCTAGAAGTAGTAGTGGCAGAGGTTAAGGAGAAAGATATTTGTTTTGAACATTTTGATTTTGATATATCTAAAGGATATCAAAGTCAAGATAACTGTAGGTAAGGAGAGAGGTTAGAAATGGATAAATAGATTTAAGAGCATCTGCATATGATAGGGGTTGAGGTCCTTTTAAGATTCCTTTCTAATTGCCCAATCCCCATGGCTGACCTTGATTCACAAATCCTGGTCAAAAAGCACCCTTTTGAATATCCGGGCCTAGCCCCCACTATCAGCTCAGCTTCCCCCAGCCCCCACCGGATCTGAGCTATCTGAAAAGCCCACCAAGAACTTGGGGGGACCTCCCTGCCCACAATCTCCTTCTAGGTATAAAAGAGCCAAGCTGGAGCTCCCTCTTTGCAACACATGGTATTCTTCCAGCCATGTAAGGGTTCCTGCCCGCCCAGTGGCCACCTTTGGCCCTTTCTAACTGAACTATACTTCCAAATTCCTACAATAAAGCTTTTATTTGTCAATCTAGGTTTTCAGGCCTGTAAATTCATTCACAGGGGACACTGAGCCTCATGGGATCTTTGCACCAACAAACGGGGTTCTCCCTTTCCTTTCCCTCATCACATAAAGATAATAATTAAACTTATGGGAATTGCTGAGATCACTAGATGAAGCAATATATAAGGAGAAAACTAGATGACTAGGTACATTCCCTTAGGATTGTGATCATGACCTGGAGAATGATCCAGCAAAGGTGCTAGAGAAAGAGCAGTAAGATAGATAGGAAAGAACAGAATCAGGAAAGATCAATTTCATTTAAAAAAAGATGTGGATCCAAAATGGCAGAGTAAAAGCAGGAACTTGCCCAAGTTCTTCCCCAAACCACTACAAATTCTTTACATAATGTCTCTAAACAAATTTTACAGCTTTAGAAAACTTCAAAAGAAGGAGCAGAACATTTTCCAGCCAAAGGCAGCTTAGAAATTCAATAGGAAAGGTCTCCCAGGGTGGGCATCCAATATTTAGTTCTGGTACTGGCCATGCTAATGGAGCAATGGCCTTAGCCCAGACCCAGTATTGCCCCAGGCTAGGGTCAGTCCCAACATCAACAAAGTAGGACCTCTGAATCAACAACAGTACTGTTGACTTTCAGAACTCTCAGCCCAGAGACAACAAAAAGGACTTGAAAGATCAGCTAAAGGAGGAGGACTGCTTTAGGCAAGTAGTGCTCATAAGTAAAATATTGGGAAGGAGGGAAAAAGGAAAAGGAAAGAGAAAAAGTACAATTTGCAATTAATAAGATGGCAGGAAATACAGAATTAATACTTTTAACCATAAATGTGAATTGGGTGAACTCTCCCTTAAAGCAGAAGGGGACAGCAGACTGGATTAAAAGCTAGAATCCTACAATATTTTGTTTACAAGAAACACATTTAAAGCATAGTGATATATATATAGAGAGAGTAAAGGTAAAAGACTGGAACAAAATCTTATGCTTCAGGGAAGTTAAAAAAAAAAAGCAGGGGTAGGTCAACATTCTGATCTCAAATCAAGCAAAAGCAAAAATTGATCTAATTAAAAGAGATAAGGAAGGAAACTATATTTTGCTAAAGAGCATCACAGATAATGAAGCAATATCAATATTAAACATATATGCACCAAATGGTGTAGCATCTAAATTCCTAAAGGAGAAATTAAGAGAGTTGCAAGAAGAAAAACACAGCAAAATTATAATAGTAGGAGATCTCAACTTTGCTCTCTCAGAACTAGATAAATCAAACCACAAAATAAATTAGAAAGAAGTTAAAGAGGTAAAAAGAAATACTAGAAAAGCTAGGTATGATAGATCTTTGGAGAAAATTTAATGAAGACAGAAAGGAATACATTTTTTTCTCAGCAGTTCATGGAATCTATACAAAAACTGACCATATATTAGGACATAAAAATCTCAAAATCAAACGAAGAAAGGCAGAAATTGCAAATGCATTTTTTTTTCAGATCACGATGCAATAAAAATTACTTTCAGTAAAAGGCCAAGGGAAAATAGACCAAAAAGTAATTCAAAATTAAATAATCTCATCCCAAAGAATGAAAGGATAAAATAGCAAATCATAGACACAATCAATAATTTCATCCAAGAGAATGAAAATAATGAGACAACATACCTAAATTTGTTGGATGCAGCCAAATGGTAATTAGGGAAAATTTTATTTCTCTAGAAGCTTACTTACATAAAATAGAGAAAGAGAAGATCAATGAACTGGGTTTGCAACTTAAAAAGGTAGAAAAAGAACAAATTAAATATCCCAAATCAAATACCAAACTTAAAATTCTAAAAAATAAAGAAGAGATGAATAAAATTGAAAGTAAAAAATATTAAATTAATGAATGAAATTAAGAGTTGGTTTAAGGAAAACTTCAAAAAATCGATAAACCGTTAATTCAATTAGAAAAAGTAAAGAGAAAAATCAAATTTTTAGTCTCAAAAAGGAAAAAGGAGAACTTTCCACCAATGAACAGCAAACTAGAGCAATAATTAGGTGTTATTTTGCCCAACTTTATGCCAATAAATTTGATAACCTAAGTGAAATGGAGGAATACTTGCAAATATATAGATTGGCCAGATTAACAGAAGAGGAAATAAATTACTTAAATAGTCCCATTTTAAAAAAAGAAATAGTACAATCTATTAATCAACTCCCTAAGAAAAAATCCCTAGAATGTAGATTTATGGATGAATGGAAATCTAAATGGATGAATTCTACCAAATATTTAAAGAACAATTAACTCCAATACTATATAAACTATTTGAAAAAA